>NC_091528.1:1200000-1500000 GCF_041682495.2 Bombus fervidus | reverse complement strand
ATTAATTTCCATCGCTTGTATAATCTTCGCAACGTAATTATAGAAACTTATAATTGCATTATACTTTGTTCAATTCGTTGAATATCTTTCATTTTATACGAGGAGCGACTCGTTTCAACAACTTTCTACTCATTAACATATACACTGCTACTAAACTATGGCTACTGATCTTCAGGAGCGGCACAGCTTGTTCATCAAAAATATCTTTAGCTTCAATGAGTCATTAAATTTTTGTACATTAAAATGGGTCATACGTCTATTTACATAGCATTGATTTTTAATTTTATTGATTTCTAATTATATGCAAAACTATTACAACGTAATTGCTCATCTTGTAAATCACTTGGAAAATATTATATACAAAAATGAGTTTTTGTATTATTTGAAAGAACAAAGAAGAGATTTGTTTACTACGCTTAGTTCTTATTTTTTTATTATATTACATTTTCATTTTCTAAAGTAACTTTTACGAATTGTTAGAATTGTTAAAATAGCACCTTCTCGTACATATAATTTAGCCTGAGTAATAATTAAATAAGGAACAAACAACATCGGAGTTCCATTCCACGATGCAATTTCTGCTGTAGTAAAATAGAGAATTGTAAATCTTTCGAAATCCGTGGTAATGCATTGTTCGTTCCTAGAACGTAAGTCTCGCTCCTTTTCCGTTTCTCAGTGCTATGAAGCTGCATTTTTTATTTCTGTAGCAACCTTAGGGAATCGTACCTGATAAATATTGCTTGCACCATTACGTATACCTTGATATTCTGTGCACCAATCTTCCTCAAGACGCTCTTATCTCTTCTTCGTAAGTTGAATCGAACAAACTCTAAATCTCATATCTTGCATTATGAAATAAAAACTGTTATATAGTTTAATGTTTGAAAAAATAATTTCAATTATATTAGATGTATGCTGCTCTATATATGTAGAATTTGAAGCTTCGATAAAATACAATCAAAGTAGTGAATTAGTGCGATCAACAATTTCATTCGCATAGCAATTTTATTAGTTCAATTTTCATGTATTACTTGGGTCAATTATTACCAGATCAAAATACTATTTAATAATTAAAAAAATTCATGTATTTCAAAAAAATAAGATTCAACTTTTGATTCAAATATTCGCATTATATATAACGTAATATATAACGTATAAAGATATAACGTAAAGCAAATTTTCCAGATCAATGTTTTGCAATTAAAAACTGATCGTGAATTGAAGTTTCGAAGCTCACCTTTGACGGAGGTAACCAAAGTTAAATGTTGAGCATTCATCTCGGCGAGCCGGCGGATCACGTCGATCTGTTCCAAGGAAAGTTGAACCGCATTCAACTGTGCCGCACCGCATGGAACGTAGGCAGACCAAAACTGAAAACAATTAAAGCAAATGTTACGAATAGTTTACAACCTTACTTCTATGAGAGATTACTAATAACACACGTATAACTTTTAACCTTTTCTAAAATACTTTAATAATTCTAACATATTAAATTGTGAGAAATATATGCCGAAGATGAGAGGCGACGAATTCTTGATAGAAACATTTTTAATAAACCATGCTTTCCACTCATTTCGCATATTCATGACATACAGATTTAACGCTTGTCGTATTGAGTAGGATCGAAGACTCTGATAGAGTAAAGTGGATTCGGATGGATTATTATTAATATTATCCATGCATTTGCATGGTTTCGGTATTGTGTGCCGCTAGTTAGCTACTGATTGTAGCGGGTAATACGTCCATAATCATAACACTTGAGAACACTTAGCACTGGACGATAGACAGTTAATTAACACTCGTCGTTGTACGAGCCGAATTACATTCACATGCTCGCGTGGAGTGCTCCTCCCTACTTTGAAAATTATTGTGCACAGACAATTAATCAGCTCGTACATTAACGCTAATTTCATTTCGTGTTAAACAACGAAAATATTTAATTAATAATTGCGGCAGAAAAATAATCGTAAAAATTCAATTATTAGGTAGGTACTGTAACATACCAAATTACCATTTTATTCATTATAGATGCTTTTTTGTAAATATTATTTTATTCGATAGGTAAATGGAGTGTAACACGTTGACGAACGTATTTCTCGGTTAGGAATGCTTTCCGAGTACTATTAAATTATAAAAGAAACCAGTTAATAGATCTTGTTGATATTAAATGCTGTTATAATTTTAGATCAAAGATTCTAAAATTATGGCCAAAAGAGAATTGTCGAAAGAGATTATCGGTTAAAGCTACGCGATACCTAAATGTTATTAAGGCTGTACACGAAACGGTACCTAGTGACGAATAAAAAGTTTTCTGGAACAGAAGGGGACAAAGCAAAGAGCAATGAGGCGCGCCTCTGCATTTCACTAGGTTCCGCTTTGAGAAGCAACGTTACCAATTACTCGGCGGTCTGATTACCGTAGAGTTTCTGTGCCAGTGTAAATATTGAATTTCGGCTCTCGTCTAACCCGATTGGCATCCCTGATTCCCATGGTGCAGCTGCCATGACGTCAATGTTATTATACTAATCGCGTGGCGATATAACATCGGCGGTGGCAACATGAAATTTTATGGAAAACAAATCACCTTTTAAACAAAGGGGAATAATTAAGTGAGATACACGCCATGAGCTCGGCGGTGGCTCCTTTGTTAATTTTACCCGCTCAGCATATTTTATAATTTTCGTTTAACTTAATTTTAACGAGAGTGGTATAAGAGAGGAAAAAGAATTTTAATCTTCAACGAGAGTGGACAAAGGGATGTCTTATTAAGTCAATCAAAATTACAGGTTTGAAAAAGTTCGAATATTCATTTAAATATCGCTTAGTAAATCCGAATCGGCTTTTAAATTTCCATTAATCGCTTGATTTTCATTGGAATTTATATTTTTCTACTACAGGATTCAATTTTTCGGATTTTATCCACCGATTACTATTTGCAATCTTCGTAATGAAACGTTTATCTCTCGTACTCAATTTTGTATCAACTTGGCAATGAACACGAAAGAGAAAGAGAGAGAGAGAGAGAGAAAGAGAGAGAGAGAGAGAGAGAAAGAGAGAGAGAGAGGGAGAAAGAGAGAGAGAAAGAGAGAGAGAAAGAGAGAGAGAGAAAGAGAGAGAGAGAGAGAGAGAGAAAGAGAGAGAGAGAGAGAGAAAGGGAGAGAGACAGACAGACAGACAGACAGATAGAGACAGACAGACAGGTATAAAATTGTAATATTTGTAATACTTAACAGTATCTTCAGTATTGTCGTAATGTATATTTATAAAACTTTAGTAAAACCATTGTACAAACTGTTAAGTGTTTGTAATCCTTATAACATATAGTATAAAAATAGTATTATCTTCTTATTTTACGTAACGCAATTGTAAATCGATCGTAATTATAACGTTAATGCAGCTTTAACGCGATTTAAACGTTTTCAAAGCTGGGGGAATGGTGAAAGCCAGGTAATGAGAAGATGGAAACAGCAAATACAAGTTACACAAGGCTTCATTTTACTTTAACTTATGCGCTCCACGTTTCGTAATTTAAGTCGGCTTCGTGTAATTATTTAAATCTACTAGATTTTAATGAGAGTTCTTTATCACTAAACACGATGCCCCTTTTGAAGTCACCTGTTATTAATTAGTCGGTTACAAATTAACCGGCCCTCGTCGGTTTTCCCTTTTTATAACCAGAATGTTTCCGATGTGAATATAAGGAAAATGGCTTCTCCATCTCGAGCTGGAAAAACGGATTAAATATGAAGCGAGACAACGTTTCATGGTTGGCTTTTTACACCTCGTACTCAGAGAAAATAATTGAGTTGTTGCCGCGTTGCTGAAACTTTCACGGTAAATTGGGTATTTTCCCAACTATAAAATGACAGGATCCAGCTAAAAGGCGCGACGCTGGATATTCTCGGAACGCAGTTATGTGCGTAAAAATGAAAAATCTAACAGGAGTTTGTATATCGCGCGTAAAATGTTTTATGAACGTATCAAATAGAAATTCTTTTCTTTGTTATATCCGTTCATCTGAGACAGCTAAATTTACTTATCTGCATGCACTATATGCTTTCACTCGTATACTTACAATTTTAAGATCGAAAGATCTGACATTGCTTACTGATCGAGTCAACGTTTCAACCAGTCAGCGAAGCGAATCTGATAAGTCTATCTCTTCCCTGACACCCGGTACAGTAAGTAGTAACACACACTAAGCGTGCATACACAGGTAGTGGAAATCGTGGTTAATAAGCGGACGGGAGATAAAGCCGTCTGACTGGAAAGAGACGCGCGTTCTTCCAGAAGGGAAGCAGATAATACGGTAGTAACGTAGTATGTAGGTAGTTCGGCTGCCGTATTTTATTCAAAACACGAATTCGCCGTCAGGGAAATGTGCTTTCGATAGAAAAAAGGAAAAAAAAAAGACAGGGAAACTGCAATCAAGCCGGTGACGATTTCAAAGCAACTTGCTTGTTGAGTCTCGTATAGCAGTTGGCGTTCCGTCAAGTTAACGTTCGATAGGAAACAATTTGTTCCTTCTCGCGTGGCCAACGTTGGAAAGCGTCGCACGGCAATTAAAATTCTTTTGATTTTCATCGCGGCCGAGTTTTCACCGAGAAAGCAATTTCGGACGTCATCGCGAAAGTAGAAATTAAAAAGTCTCGCTGATTCAATTACCGATTGAAAGTTTCCTCGGCCGTGTTAATTAAAAGCGAGACACGCGATGTGATTCCTCTGCTTTGTTTTTCGTATCGAACAGTAGGTCGTCGTTTTTTCTTCTCTGTTTTTGTGTGAAATTAGTTCGAACGTTTTCAGGCTATTATCCTTAGCGGCGCAATAACTGGACTAACGACGTTTGCTTAACGTCTTATTGGTGTTTGGCGCACCATCCATTAAGCGCGTATCTACTTTATTTTGCAGTTAGAATATCTGATACGCCAGAACTCCATCTATGTCAACTGCATTTATCTGAGCGAAATTTTAATTAATGCTCGATTAACTGAGCTTTTGCTGGTTGTATTCATTTATCTGAACCTGAGCTTCTGTTATATGAATGAAAAATAGTAGGTAGTGGGGATAATTGCTACAATTACATAAACTGTTTGCCCTCTGACAAGTTCAGATAAATAGAGTTCCAACGTAAATGGAGTTCTACTGTACTGAAAATTAGCGTCGTTATTTCTCAAAATATGTCAAAATATGGAATTCAGATAAATGCGGTTCTATTGTACGTACTACGCTAAATATCGAACGCGTTTAATAAGAAAGTGATACCAGTGCCAAAAATGATTCTGTCGTAGCCGATGTTGTCACGTTAAGACTGCAAGGTACCGAGTAATTTCGAGAAAGTCATAAAAGGCCCGGTTTGCTCAATATTCTTAAAACCAGTCGTTTAGTCTGATCCCTTTTCTTCTCCTATGGTAACTAACAGAATGAAAAGTTCCTTTGATAGCGAGGAGCCGTAATAATGGTGGTTATTTACGTTATAACGAAATTCTTTATAGGAAACAGCTCAAGAAAGACCGCTGTAAAGGGTGCGTTTACACGACACTGGGTTTCTTCGCGTATTTCCTTTTTGTGCCATTCGTTGTTATGTTTCCTTCCGTTCCCTTCTGTCCTCTCTACCGTCGAACAGCAGTTTCGCCACCAAGAAAATGACTTTCTTGCCTGCCTCCTGGTTTTACGCGATATCTCGTCCGTTCGAAATAACGGAGTATTACTCGAGGTAAACGAGTAACGATAGTCGCCGATTATTGCCGGTGGCTCGTCAAATTCAGTTCACGGCGTGTATCTATGTATTGTCGATTATCTTTCGCCAGTGGTTTTCCATACGTTTTCGAGGGAAATCGATAGGAGAAGAGAAAACGGAGCGAGTCGATTTGTGTTTTCGTGCTTTTAAGGATGAAATTTCGTTATTTTTCCATTGTCCGAGGATCCTTCGTGGACCAAACTCGGTAAACAGGATAATTCTCGCGAGATATTTATCGACGCTCGTGCATTCTCTCTTTTATCGGTGAACGCTTCCGGTAACCGGCTCTTTTATTGGCTTCCACGGTTTCCTTCTTGACTTTCCCGAGGTTCGATCACGATCTTCCGACTAACCCGACTGGAAATAGAAATTCTCTGACCTGTCTCGCGTAGAAAGATTTTTTATCAAGCAGAAATTTAGTTCTTTCAAAGAGAAATTCGTTATTTTATTCTTTTACAAATTGGAAGTATCGATTCTCGCGTTTAATAGCTGTAAAGATTTTCAAGAATGAAATTACTCTATGTGCCAGTGACAATAAGAAGTACAGAGTTATCAGGTTTTTCATTTGCGATCTCCGATTATCCTCGCCATAAACTAGAAAATCAGTTTCTAGTCCACTTTTTCTGTCGCGCACATGCAACAAATCGTGTTAGCTGGCCGCGCAAAATGTTTTCATATTCCTATGATGATTTCACAGGAGAAAGAACTTTACCCTTCTCTGTGGTCTACATCCAAACAACTCGAGGGGACATCGAAAGTGCGTTAACACGCAAAAGAAATCTGCATCGACAAAGTTCGCTGCACGCGAGTACTTATGTATAGATAAAGACTCGCGGAGAATACGCGGAGAGTGGGGAGGGAACTACGGAATCTCGTTTCCATTCTAACTCCGACGAAAACTCGAAGAACGCGCAGTAATCGCGAAAAGAGAATCAGCCAGGACGCTCTGCTACATCATTTCCGATGTTCGGTTTGACGAAACAACCGCGGCAACCTTCGGTTGCCATAACGCGAAACTTAACTAACTGCGTTCCGAGCGGAAAACGACAAGTTAATGTAAGCGAATTGAAAATCGTTAGTGAGTTATGCACTGTTAGTTTCCGCGGGATAAACTTTTCCAAATGAGAATGAGTCATATTCCTTTAATAGAGCCGCGGAACTGGTGGGGAAAGTACGTGCCGAGAAATTTGATTTAATACGATTAGACCGTGAATAGTTATGCAAATTCATGTTTCTATGAAAGCAACTGAAGAAATGGAATTTGAATAGAAATTTGTCTCATCTACTAAATACCATAACGAGTATTCTACTTTGAATATTTTATATATCTTTAGATCTTTGCGTATCGTTGTATTATGTGTTCTCTAAACATCTTTAAAACACAATATGCATGTACAGTCTAAATATGATTCGATAATTTGATAGAATATAGATGTAATCTTCGTAATGATTGTTATGCATATTTAATATTTTAGTGCTCAACGTAATTCTCTTTCATGGAAGTAAGAATTTTTTACGTATACAGACGTAGTGAAATTTCCACGGGCTGCAGCAATTTATATCGCGAGGCATGGAAGCGTGATTCAAATTGTCTTCCATAGGAATGTGTCGCGTAATTAATAATTGAATACGGACAATGACATAGAAGTAACAGCAATTGTTAGACTGCAACGTTCGTGTCTAAAAGCTCGTATAATTACACCAACGGTCACGAATACATTAACGAACCTTGAAATCAATTTTTAAAACGAATACAGGAACGAATTTGCAAATAATTTTACAAATTTCTCAATCTGTAATACTTCGTATATATGATATTCCAATAATCGTAATCGTATAATTGACAAGAAAGCAAGTTTTCGTGAAAAAATATAACACGTATTGGCATGTAAACATACTTAAATAATTTTGTGATAAAGTGTTTAGTTTCCTTGGTAAGTTAGATACACAAAATTAGGTAGATGTATGTATGCTTTCGTGACTGACTGTAGGTACACGAAGAGTAACCAGTGATCAATATTGTTCGTTATATTTGACGTTAGCCCGCGGCATGGTGTCAATTCATTACAACGATGGTGGAACGAAAGCCATACAGAACGGTAAGGTCATAATACGGGGGAAAAGAAAATGATCCTTTAGGAAACCAATTCGGATCGAATCTTCCCCAGAAGCCGTAAAACATACTGCTCCCCCAATTTTTGTTGCTCTCTCGCAAGGGTGAGAACAAATCCATACTTGTTCTTTACTTCTGCGAACGGTCCTATTACTTTTCCTTGGTTGATCATCGTATTCTTTCCTTTTTTTTTTTTTTTTCGTCTCCGACTTTATGCTCCGTCCTTGTTTTTCAGGACCAACATAAAATCCACGATTGCGTAGATATTAAACCTTCATCCTTTGAATTCATAGTTATATTTGTAAGAATATGAATTTGCAAAAACATGTAGAATCTAATCACTGTAAAGTTCAACATTAGATTTGTTTATAGATATCGAGTACTCGTTAAGTGGAAACTGGCTGCAAGCTAACGTTCTTACGCCATCGGCAAAAAAATACGAGTGAACACAACACGTCGTAAACCAATCCTGCCTTTAAAAGCATGAATTTCCGGTTCCTCGATTTTCCGTGCGAACGCTGTATTGCCTGTTTACATTATTAACGAAATAACGGATGATGCTTTTTTTCTCTTGAAAATTGCAAGTTGGAAGCCCACGACTCGTGCATCTTCCCGTAGTTAGCAAAGTCGTTTACCAGTTAGAATCTAGGTCAGGGAAATGGTTTCGCATCCCACTTCCGATCGGCTCTCTATTTTCTTGGTAGGCCTTTATCTATTCTTTTGCTATTCGTAGACAATCGCGAGAAGGGTTCGCTGGATACGATTCTCGTCGTTGGTCCGTCGTTAATACGATATGGATTCATTTTCAAGTAGCTACGATCGATTTATCGGCGTGAAGGTGATTCCTTCGGGAAACCTTAGAGACGTCGCGTCGTTTCCATGGGAAACTACTCAATTGGATTATCGGATGACTTGGCTTTAGACCTTTTCCTACACTTGCCTTCCTTTTATTTCACCTTAATGCTATTGTTTTTACTTAATTGTTTCGCTTCAGCGAACGTTATTATCTTGCGATCAATTTTCTTAATCTCTCTCTCTCCTTCTCTCTCTCTCTCTCTCTTTCGAAAAAAGAACAGAGTATTTGTCAAGCAGTGCAATACAGGGACTTAGAATCTGCAATTTAAAGCGAATGAAAGAAATTTATGCGTTGAAGAAACAACAGAACATCCGCAACGAGAATTTCCTTCTCTTGTATGCGCTGCTCGTGTTCGATCAATTTACAGGGGTCCGCACTTTTCCGAGTAGTTTCCACTCTCACGTAACCCTACCTTGTTAGACGTCAAAGTCAATATGCAAACGAAGAAGCGGCAAAGTGCTGGAAGCGCGCCGGGGCCGCCGGTCTTATCGAGTTTTAATATTTATTCGTGCTGCGGGACTGCATTTTCTCGAAGAAACTAAAAAATTGAATTCCCCTGGAGTAGGCGCTTACCATCGATGACAATAGAATCGCCACCCTCTTGGAATTGAGTCTCGATAATCAAATTACAAATCGCCAATAGCACGACAGGGGATTCTTTGCTCTGGCTTTCCTCACTGACCCTCCAATAAACGCAGTCGGAATTTCAGATCCCGATTACCTGCATTTTTCGCGCTTATGCTCGCGTCCATTCCATCTACATTTGCATTTCGCTGCTTTTCTCCCTGTTTGTTTTCTTCTTTTTACCTTGTTTAATCTTTCTCCATCAGATTTTTATTTCTTCTCCTGTTCTTTCGATTCGAACAAGAGCGCCAACATCACGATTTTTCCTATTTCTCTGTAAATCTTATTTTTTAGTTTCATCACAGTACTACTTTATTATATCATCTTATCATATTTGCATACCATTGCATTTACTATAGCATTTGCATACTAATCGATTAAATCCAAGTATATTAAATTTACTATTGTGCTATTCAATTTATTATTATTTATTTACTAAATTCCGACCGTGAATAAATAATTGCAATGAAAATTTCAGATCCAGGCTACCTACGTCTTTCGTCCTTATGTTCGTTTTCTTTCAACTTTCATTTGCATCTCGCTACTTTTTTCAATGTTTGTTTCGTTCTTTTTACCTTGTTTAATCTTGCTCCACCAGTTTCTCATTCCTTTACCCATCCCTTCGATTTTCTTACCCTCGTCACGGTTTTCCTATCTCTCATCCTTCTACTTTCCCTCTCCCCGTTCCTTTTTTCGAGTAAATTTAAAGCTACCCTATTGCCCGAGGAAACGCCCTGTCGATTTATCAGTGAAACTCAGGTTAAGTAGAGAGGAAGGAAAACGAGACCGAGAGACGAGGGAGGAAACGCGAACGAAAATTGGCGGATGTATTAGTGTTTGCGTTAGCTGGCCGGAAGAGCCGCTGGTGTACCCAAACGTATCCAAAGAGAATAGAAACTACTCTCGTATTAGTGGGAGAAGAGAAATTTTGTTGGGCGCTCGAGTACTCTTCTTGGCTTCGTATAATATGATGTATTTAAGGCGTGCTTAAAACATTTACAACTGTTAACTAGGATACCGTTTATTACGGAGCTCGAGGATCTTGTTTTACGAGTCGCACCAAATTGTTTTACATTCTACGTTCTCTTCTTTAATAAGATGTTACGTGTGTAGCGTGCGTATACAATTGTTTCAAAAAATGTTTCTACGCATCTTTATCTTTTAACGAAGTGCTTTCTTATCAGGTTGTACATATCATTTCCATATTTGTGTACGAAATTGCAGTTGTATGAATATAAAAGTGCTACCTTTGAATGATACGAAAATTAATACACCGTGGGTCTAAATTCGTGGTACAAACGAAATCAGGGAAATTCTGTGGTTCGAAATAAGGCGAAAATCAAGAATCAATTTGATAGAAGCGTGATGGTGGAAGCTTCGTTTTTGAGAGAAACGAACTTGAAAATCTGTCAAATATAATATATGTACTTAATCAATTGTCGATAAAGGCGATGCATTAATCTTTGGTCCGTCCGAAATGAATCTTCGACACGGTGCGGTTTGTTGTTAATTACTGAAATAACTTTCTAGAGCGCGTTTGCGAATTCCTGTTAGCCTTCCCGCATAACCATGGTTCACATGCGCTTCGTATTTATCGCGTGGAACGCACGCAGGTATTCATTTCCAAGTATCCGGCAGGACGTTCGTGTGCTCTGGATCGTTGTGCACGTGTTTAATTTTGTGGTACACGCCAGTGTATGCAGATGAATCTCATATGCGAGTGTGAGTATATCATTTATCGAGTATTTTCTGCATTCTTTGCAATATTCCACTCTATATAAATCATAAAGATTACAATGGTTACTTATGATTTTGTAACGAGATTAAATCTTGTAAATAATAAACAAACCGTGGAATATTTTTGTGCGGCAATGTACACCGATGCATATTTTAAAAAATTCTGAAATCGCGTAAACGAAGTATGTGAGAGTATTGCATAATGAATTAATAAAGAAGTTGCGTAATACGTTTGCAACCATCAAGATGAATTATGATTATCTCTGAAAACAACTCTCAAAAATAGCGTGCAGTGGTGAGATTACAAATGGATAAATCCTCTCTGTTCAAATTATATAAGATTTCCATCGATGAAAGAGCTTGTCGAACGTTAGTTCGTAGAAGTTCAATTCCTTCGAAACGCTTGATCGTGAATTTCAATCGATACGCTGAATTCCTTCGAATATTAAATAGAATGCAACACAGTTTTATGAAACTTGCTGTTAAACGATGCATACAGAACGAACTCGTTTTTACGTAATATTATGCAAATACATTTTCCAAGAAAGTTAATCTGCTCGAAAACTTAGGTGGTGCGTTTCAAAACACTCAAAAGCGCATAATCAAGCAATAACATGGCGGACTAAGAATTGTGGTGATGTAAGCCAAAGTTTCGAGAATTCAAGTTTAATCATGTGCTTCAGCTTTTAAGGATGCCGACAGTTTAGTTTCTTATCCGGCGAATTACAATTTATAATTTCATTCTATGGCAAAATTATAGGTGGTATATTGGACTCCTGAATTATATTTCTATTATTGCACAATTTGTTTTTTTATAAATTGAAAAGCTACAGGTTCAATGCCACGAACATACAATATTTGTCAGGTTTACGCATTACTGAAATGATTTTTAAAATTAGATAATTTAAATCTATAATCTGCTAATGGTATAAAAAGATATTAATTACTTTTTCTAGTTACCTACTGCTTTTCTACTGATTCTTATACTTTGATAAAATTCACATTATGATTAAAAATGATCTCAAATACAGGATTCACGTGAAAAGATAAAAAGGAAATGCCTTCGAAGTCTGTTACAGATATCCAACGCGTCAATAGCAATTTGCGATATCGAGTTGAAGCTTGAAAAAGAAAAAAAATAAAAAAAAAAGAAAGTAAATGAAAGGATTGGATGGCTGGGGTTGTTTACCGAAGTGCAATATCTCGATGGAAAAGGATGTTTCGTAACACTCAACGAACAAAGAGGAACGATGGGTCATACGCGAATAGATCGGAATAAACGGTAGACGCAGCCAGGGTGGGAAAAAAGAAACTAGCCTGCAGCCTGTGAGCCCTCTTTTTACGAGTTTGCATCTCGAAGGATGTTTGTGAATGCCGAACTAACGTCGAAGAAAACAAACACTTGAAATGAACTAACGCAACTGCCGAGAAGTTTGCAAATGCGAGCATCTCACGCATACATAGGTATATGCAAGATGGATGCATCTTTGAATTACGAATGATCCGTCTGCGAACTTCCAGGGAGAAGTTTCACGAATTTCCGTGAAAACATCCGCGAACGAAAGATGTGTCTCAAATTTTTCACGTGAGTCGCCTTCGTGATTTTAATAAATCTCTTCTGTTGCTGTTCCCACATGCGTGCGTTTGTGTGCGTGCCTGTGCATATATGCATGGAATATCTGTTATGCTACGAACGCGTATTCTATTCTTCGCTTCAAAATTCCGCAGTTTTAAAAAAGAATACAGATCACAGTCGTTTTAATATTTCCTTCTTTTCTTTACAAACAGAAACGATATTCCCATGACATTCTTAGTTCTTTGCGTCTTCCAGTGAAGTTTTATACTATTTTTACACAACAATTTCAGGTTTTATACAACTTTAGGATCTGAAGTTGGCGTGATTTGATTGCTACGGTGTTTAGTTTGACATTGTAAGAATACGCAGGCGGACTTAAACTTGCAAAGTATTAAATGAAAACTATGTTTAATAATGAAATTATTAACTTAACATTAACAGCGAATCGTCTAATTATTAAAATTGTCCGAAACTGACGCATTTCGTGAAGAATAGAAATCGAAATGCCTGAAATCGAAGATAATTTAAAAGTTAAGCACAACACCACGATTGTAAATACTTTTGTAAGCCTCTGTACATAATATATTATACTACACCTTTTCTCTTCTTCTTGATATCGTAAAAGTAGTGATGAGTAACAAGTGTCGGGGCTTATTTCTTTTCTTTTATTACGTTTTCATAATTTAAAAGTCAATCAGAGTGTTACGACCGTTCGCGGAGAGACGCGGTCGCGAGGAAAACGCGTCAGCGAGAGGCGTAAATTCTCGCTACGATTCGGATAATCGACGCCGCGAAGTAGTCGTTCCCCGTGTTTCGATTAGGATAACAGGGGTGGTTAATTGAAATTAACACTGTGTTAACAGGTTAATATGATAGATATATTCAACAATGGATTATACAATATTGTGAGCGTCACAAGTATTTGACGATGAGTACAGTTTATGCGTTACAGAAAATATGACCCGATTTGACGATATGTCTCGATGCGATAGTTAGACTTTGCAAACGAATTGATTTGAAGGTAGAATCGTGGTAAACTTATTGACTGTTCGGATGACGAAGATGATCTGACTCGAGAGTGACGATGCTGTGTCAGAGGAGAGCTGGGAAAGGGTGTGTCTAACGCATGGGATCATCGGATTCGTTAATGACAGTTTTTTGGTCAGGAAAGTGAGGGAAATAGACGTTGTTTCTATTGGCTATTACGATTGTTGGTGGACCAGGAGGGGTCTTAGCCGCCCTCGATAGAAGGTTGGTGGTGGGAAGCATCGCACGTGTGAAAATAACTAATTTTAAGTGTTTTCCGGACACAAACCAGAGATCTTAGAAATTACTTTCGTAGAAAAGATCCTTGTTCGGACTGAGAAACTTTGTTGAGATTTTCTAAGATTTATGGTCGGTCCTTGAGATTCTTTAGAGTATGCAGTAAGGATGTGCAGACATATGGTTGCCATGTGCGATGCAAGGCCCCGTCCAGGTAGAGAGTCGGCCGACGTAACACAGAGCAAGTCGTCCTTATTGCAGAACCGGAAATTAAGCTTTTGGCGAACAGCCCATGCAATCAATACTTCTCATGAACAGCATGCAATAAAACACACCTCTTGTTATTAGCACCCGTTGAATTTTGTCGAGCCATTTCTTACACAAGAAAAATGGTCCAAAACGGTTCGATAAATTTTACTTCAAAGGATCGAACGTAGCATTGTCTCGATAATACATTGCACGAAATCGATTCGAAAATACACGCATAAAATTGTAGTGGTATGAAATTAGGCGACACTGCGGGTCTAAATATTGTCCTTTTCATATTTTATATTTTTGTCATAACTTTTTAATGAAGCTTCGAACAATCTATGTTTATATAACTATGTTTATATAACATTTTTTCTTATTTATATCCATAGAATATCCTAAACAAGTTTGGCCCGATAAAATTGGATTACTATATATATACCTAGTTATTTTCATCCTATCACTTTAATTCTCTTCGCTTCGCTTCGTCATTTTAATTCTGGTCATCCATAAAACGTATTTAGACGCACGTTAGAGATACGTAGTTTCAAACAGTTGTTTCTATCGAATCATAGCATCTTCTTACGAAGCAAGAATTTATTTCGTTTTGATGTGTACCATCCATAATCAGTGCTCCTTTTCCACTGTTTTAATTACGTTCGGTCGAATTCACGGTACGTTTGCCTAGAAACATTTCGCATGAAAGAATTTTCCATTCCTCTGTACGCCATTCGTTTGCTTGTAACCAACACCGGGGGTTCGTCGGTTTCGTTCAAATAAAGAACCCAATGAAATCCTCTCGTTAAGTAGCAGGGGTGTGCGTTTACTCTTTGAAAATGGCTGCGTGCATCAGGACTGGCTGGTATGACCTAATTATGATAGCGGTACGCCAGCCAGAGTGCCATGCACCTACTATAAATGGATGCCCGTAAACCAGTCCTGCATGTGCTGCATCACGATTATACCCTCTCGTAATAACAACCAATCCGTCTCACCCTTCCCAGCCACCGCCGTAGATGACGAGGAGAGGTGCATGTGCGGAAGTAACGTTTTGTGAGCCGCATCTCCGTAACCCCGGCGAAGTGATTGACATATCGACAAACGCAACCACCCCTTTGCCCGATTTTATCAGCCCCTCATAAAACTCTGATTCGTTGTTTAACGATTAATCGTTAACGAGGACAATCAACCGCGCTCCACTTTTCACGGAAATTTCATTCAGAGTTTTTCGATTCGATTCAAGCAGATGGAGAAAATTCTTCTTCCTTCGAGTTTGATATAGATGAAAACATTGGAATTTCATTGTACAGGGTGATGGAGAAGTTGGAGGAGCTCGTATGCATGAGCTGCGTTCATCGATCGTTCTTTGTTCGTTGATTATTTTCGAGTAACGGCGATGTACGCGAGGGAAATTTCTTTTGTCGAAGGAAGGTGCTGTTTTATGTCGAAGATAGAGGAAGAAACGTCGAAATCAACTTTCTCGTATAGGTAGTGCGGTATAAGTTTTTAAGAACAAGTTCCAACCTTATGCTGCTAGTCAGAAAAATCTTATGTCTATACAAAATCTGCGTTCTTAAAATTTGTAAATGTTTAAAATTTTGTTTAACACTTGGTCAGTTTGTTTTGACCGATCCATTGATTTGTTTTATTTTTCACGCGAGTATTCTCCATGTTCGTTCAGTCAGTGTCTATAGGATAAGTGGAAGAATTAATTTCAACGTGTGGTAATTAACAATGACAGGCAATAATTTGACCCGATGTTCGTAAGTGACATTTCCGGTAGTTTATCGTCGCGCGGAATATATATAATTGAATAATTTAAACGTTCGAACAGAATTTTGTTCGCGTTGCGTCAGTCGCAGTGGCGTGTAAGCACAGAAAGCCCGCATGATGGCGGTGCTTCTGTTCGTAGGTGAACAAGAGGCAAAAAGAGGATGTGTGTTATGCAGGGTGGATTCCAATGATTTTCATAGTGATTGACGTATCGACACGTGCCATCTCTTTCACCTGGTTTTCTCGTCACTCGTACAATGAAATTTCAGCTTTTTCTATTTGTGACTTTCAATGTCGAATTAACGAACCTCGAATGGATACGCGTTTCAAGCGAAATTAGTTCCCTTCACGAATCGGATTCGTTGATTTCGTTCGGAACGTGTAGGTTAAATTAACAAGACGAATTTCTACGTGAAAGTTAGAATAAATGTTTTAACATGTACGCTGATTCACGAAGTTATAATGGATATATCGTATTTATCATAGGAAACTTTTAGAAATTTCATTCGCGCAATTTTACGATAACTTTGTGTCGATTTTATTATCTTCAATCGTGATGTATCGACGTTACCGAACTATGGAACATTACTCATTAGTAATCTGCGTGGTTGGATCGTTAGAGGGCAATCCTTTGAGTCCAACACAAACCAGTTTACGTATGAATTTGGTGATTAGAAACTATTGATTAGAGCTTGGCAATTACGTGAGACGCCAGTTGAACGATGCTGGAATTTAGATGTGGCTCTTGTTAATCGTTGTGATAGGTACATTCCGAATTCGTCATCAGTCCTGAGAATCAGGAACCGAAAATATCAAATATTTAAAATTTACAGAAGCTATATAATACTGCTTAACATAGGTCGTAATGAGTTCGTAACAAACAGGATCATCATAACGCATATCTATCATAGAATAGAACTTTTAAAATAAGATATACGTTAAAAAAGATGTAACGTCTATGAAGAGTTATTAAAATCATACTACTTAACTCTGCCTTAATAGACTCTTCCGTAGGTTATAACCGCAGTAATTATAACCATAAAATATCACATTCTTCGGAATTCAGCCGATAGAAATGCGAAATTGAACTATTAAGACGGTGAGTAGTAGGTGATCCGCGCGAGGTAACTAAGCCCGCGTAATTATCGTGTCGATAATCGAAGGGCAAAGTTTCTCTTGAAGCTTCCCGGCCCATTGACACTGGCAGAGTCGTTAGCAAGCCTTCTTCCTGCTCCGCCAAGTCCAAATAGTACCCGGTGCAAACTTGTCGAAGTTTCGAATGCACCACGGCCCAGCCCGAATACGTAATGAGTACGTGGCCTCTTGGCTTTGGACCATTATGCGAGCCGGACCATTATGACTAATCGCTTGGAATGCTTTGCTATCGGGGCCAGGCAAACATTTTGCGACGAGAATGATCGGCTGAGCTTTACCACCCAGACGAGAAGAATGAAAATTGCTCGATCGTTAACTTCGATTTACGTTGAGTTTCTGTTGATTTCAAACCTGTTCGTTATGATGCTTTTTGCAATGAAGAAAAACGTCATAGAAACGAAGGAATATCGTAGGTACGAATGGTAGGTCGTTAAAGTTTTGATACTTTTTCGGTTTATTATTCCTGAATCTCATTGAGAGATTTACCGATTCTGTAATAGATCTGCAATAGTTTAATTATCTGACTGGTAATATGGCGCTATTATGAAAAAAAGTACAGCATGCTATTAAGAAGAAAGATAAAAGTGATCTGAAAATCTTCGAAAGCCCTCTAGCTTTTGTAAGCGAACTTCCTATATTTAGAAAATTGATTGTATCCTTTCGTTTCTTTAATTATCTGTCTATTAATTAAGTATTCCTTTGTTCACCTTGCGTACAAAGAATCATATTCGGTCGTTTCCCGATTTCTTGAAATATCTTTTGTCAGGGAATTTCTTAATTTCACAATATCGGTTTTTCTTAACAAAATTTCCTTTGCTCGCGACGTAGCTTCCCTAAGGAGGCAGACTCACTTGACACGACACAGCGTCATCTAATCTGTGACCTAATCTCAAACGCAAGTACAGTTCAGCTGGTCCAGCGGGAGCACCGGAGAGGGAAAGAGAGATGACGATATGTGACTAAGTATACGAGTATGTACATGTTGCCATGAAATTGGAGCAATAGAGATGGACATGAAAGCTGTGGCACTGAGAAGGACAGTGATAAATATGTATATAGAGAGAAAGCGGACCAGAGAGAACAAGATGGAGGAAGAGAGAGGGAAATGGACGTTCAGGCATTGGTAGCACCGTATTAGTGCACCGATTGCCCGCAGCAGGTCTGGGCTAAGTGAATGGGTCTGCCGAGGGCTTTGCTGATTATGGTGTCGTCATTGATCCAGATCGAAATTGGCTTGCTTCTGTCATGGAACGCGCCCAGAGGACCATTAATATCCTCCTGGGGGCCTGGATGGAGGCAGAGAAATAGCCAGGGGAAAAGGGAAAGGGGTGGATGGTCACAAATTTTGCGGTATACGAAGACTTCGCGCGACCCTGTCACCATGAATCCATTTCATAATTAGACTATCAATTTTGGATCGGGACCACTTTCGCTCTGACTCTGGGTTTTTATGAGATCTCTGGAAAGACTTCCCCTTATAGACAACCTCTAGTGATTCTGGCATTGGTTTAATGAGTTTTTCATTGATTTCCTCCGTTTGTGTTTTTCGGGAAGACGAGTGAACTCGAACTTGTAAATTGACAATCTTTTTGACACGATATTTGTAATTACGGATTCCGTATTTTTTACGCGCCTAATAAATTGTATATAATAATTTTACAGAAATTTATAAATAATTATATAAGGATCTTCGTATCACGAGATTGTATCGTCTAGTATGATATTTAATAATAGCAAATTAACTTGGCAACATCTTTCAAGTAACGTCGATTCGACTGAAATTTCTATAGAATCACACGCAAATAGAACGAGCTCTATGGTCTGGAGCAAGCACGGAAAGAAGAATGGAAAGAAAAGAAAAAAAAGGAATGATTACAATGGTGAATCCATCGAGTGTCTGCATTCAATTCGTGAGATTGAATTGGTTTTCTGAGGGAGTTTGTGCAAGATATACTGGTTTGATAATGTACGTTGACGGACTTCATAATTAGGGGAGAAGTCAATTATATGGAAATGTGGCGCTTTCCTTTGTCGGACGCGCTCAGAATTCTTGCAGGTTCTTCTTGTACGGCATTGTACATTCGGCCTTTGGAAAACTATCATTGTACCATCTGCGAATTACGAATCAGTGCAGCTTTGTTATTACCATTTTAAATTACCACCGTTCTATTCTATAATATTTATCCTTCTGCACTCGTTTCAGTAATTGATTCATCGAGACAATCGACAAACAATCTAACCGGCCAACATGTATCCGATAAACAAGCTGTTCATGGCCGAAAGAAACACATTTGCCATCTTTTCAGCAGCACAAAAGCGACAATTTCCTTTCTCCTTAACTCCCATCCTCTATCATATTTCGAGATCAAAGGATTAATTACAAGCCTGTCTCCAATTCGACGCGATAGAAAGTCTCTTAATTTCGAATTTCCAGCGTGTCACGCCGGTTCGCGAGAACAAAGGTTATAACTGATAACAGTGAACGCGAAACCGATACCCTGTCGAAGATATATAGCCTTTCCAATCTGTTGGCAAAGTGGAAGTTATAGTTGGGCTTTTGCGGCTGGATAACGCACGAAGGGTAACTGGAAACATCGAGTCAAAAGAGAGGTACTTTCGTGACAGACTTTTAGGATTGTCGAAAGATTGTGCGGCTCTATATCCTGCTCTATTGACTAATTGAAGATCCCAAGGAAGATACCTACTGGCTATCTCTCGAATCAGATTAAAAGCTGTCTCGTTACGCGAGATCAAAGGAATCCATTTTCTAGTGGTCTGGTAAAAATACTCGTTTTGAGTTGCACTAACGTCGATCGCCGTTCCGGTTGGATCGCAAAGGAAGACGCACGTAGATTGTAGTAGCCTTCGTGGCCGATAATTGCTCTTTTTTCATTGCTTCTTTCTCTTACTCCCCAACCCCTCGTTTATCTGCCCCTTGTTTACGGCCTACCTATCCATATCTGTCGATTGCCAATATCTTGCGAAGATGGTAAGAACCGACGCGACGGTACAAACAGGATCTCTAGGTCAGATAAGAGTTAGTGCTCACTTGTTGACCCGTTTCAATGGTCGTAATTTATCGAGATACGCGGGACGGGCTGGAGGCGTGGCCAGTTGCTGAAAGATCTGGACTTATTACTGATTTATCGGGGAAAAAGTAGGATTAATGATGTACGCCATCGGTTGAAAGCATTCGTTTGGTTGGTTTTGACAGGATGTAATTTTATTACAGAATTGTTGATAAAATAATCGCAGATTATTTTGTTGCTTATAATTAGATTGCGGTCTTTCATGCATCTACGGGGAATTAGAAAGTGCACAAAATGTACACAATGCATGTAATAGTGTTGAAGTAATTACTTCAAGAAAAACTCTATATCTTTACTTTCGTATATCCGTGACCTGGAGACCGCTATTACGAAGAGAATAGAATTTAGTGAAAAAATTCAAAATAAGGAGAGCTCCATATTATTGTGTCCTTGAATATAAATTTTGTTTTGGATTACAAGGATCTAGAAACAAAAGAGCTATAAGTAGATTTCTATCGCTGTTTTTTGTAGCCTTCAATTAGAGCTACAAGGTTAACTTTTTGGTAATGTCCTTTACTATAGATATATGAACGTGCTCCCTATCATAGCTTCTTCTATTGTATTGTATTGTAACACTATAAGAGTGAGGATCTGGATCAGCATACACTATACCTGAACTTATATATATACTTATACTTATTTACCTTTACTTATTTCAATATATTTTTCTATTACAAATTTATTCACTCGTTCCTCTATCAGCCAATCTCAACAAATACAAAAATATACGAAATGTCCAAAATAAATATATTTTAATACAATAATATTTATTATAATTTGTGATGAAACTACATAATGTTCCACTCCTTTAATTATGTTCAGGAGAATATAGAAACGCATAAAAGTTCGTCTATTTACAATCGTTATAGTTGTGTTCCGTATACAAATATGCGTATGCAAATAACGCATAGGACGAAATGTTTGTAGCTATCATTTACTTAAAAATTTCGCCAAATGCAATTAAAAACGCCCTAATTAATTTGCACTTATTATCGATCTATCGATATTGACGACATACATATACCAATCAACAATTTGTATTCTTAATTAAACGTTAAATTACTGCACCTCGTGCGATTAAGCACAAACAACAAAATTACCAATTACGCTTTATTCCTTGCATTGATATATCTACGTATATACATTATATATACCAACAATGAAAAAAATTCTAATAATTATCGAACACGTTGTTCCGTCTCTTGCAAAATTTAATTCCAAATATTTTTATTAAATCATTTGGAAATTAAATAATCTCCGATGTTCGATCCCAATTAAAATATACTACTAGACCGAACACACATTTACCAATTAATCGTATTCGGGTATTTAATTAAACACGAAAGCATTATCCGAATTTTTCGATCGACACTGCTGTAGTACTGTATTCGACTCGTACTTAACATTTTGTGATTTCATGCACTGTCTGTAAGCAAACGTGCACAACCAATTTCTATTTCCTCCAGTTCGACAGGTTCTCTCCGAATTTAATTGAGCGCTCCTGGATTACTCCCGAAGGGTTTAAGCATAAACTTGCTTGGGATTTACCGATATGTTCCTTCTGAAGCCGGTCGAATAGTTTCAATCGAAAGTTAGCAGGTTTCGGTGCCATTAAACGGTAAGTAATCATTCCCACCAAAATTGTTCCCGAAGTGAAATTCAAAATGACTAGGAATTTCCAACTGCGTGAGCCAAGTTGCGATGATAATATCGTTCAAATTTTCCACAATAATTTGTATGTTTTATGATCCTACGCTTTGCTATTTATTATCGTTATTGGTTTACATATTAGTTTCTATTTTATATATTATCAATCTTCTCTTTATTACAGAACGCCTACAATAATTCTCTAAAGTTTCATTTTACATGTTCATTTGAAAACAGAGGAGTCGAGTGTCGTTCACCGAGCTACAATAATATTTGTACGGAAAGTCTCTTTAGACGGTAGGTCGAAGACAGTTGTTCAAACAGAAACCGCACGATCGAGGGTCGACAAGGTGCTCGTAAAGTTTGTTTAAAACGCAAAACAATAACGTTAAGTTGGATTGAAGTAATTAAACGCGGAGATCTCGTCACGTTGGCAAAGTTGAAATTGTAATTAGAGATGACTGAAAAAGCTACCAGGGACTGGGTTGGGATCTGTGTTATTTCACGCTCACCTGTGCACCGACGAGACCAGCACGTAATCTAGGAATGTCTGTGTGACTCCAGTCTGATCTAGCCCAAGGATCAACTCTGCCGAGATCGCTGCTCAGATTGACCTCGCCGAGTTGATTGTGTACGAACTTTCTGACGTTCCAGGGCAAATCGTTGTGCCTGAGGAACAAAGCCGTGGAAAACGCTTCGTGAAGAATTATTTAATACAAATCACTCGCTAACTATATTGCTAGATAGGTAAACTATATTGCTACATCTCTTTACATGGATTATCGACTACCTTATGTACTATCCAGGGCCCTTTTACACGATAATTTACCAACTATTCGACACACTACCACTTATGAACTCCTTTTTTATAATTTTACAGCTTTATACCCAACAGAATAATAAGTTGATTTGTAATTTGTACAATTTAGCTGTACAATTTTAGTTTTTTACCTAGCTCGTTATCGATAGTTTGCGACTTCTAAAATTTCGCTAATGATTTTAATTCAATCGTGCAAGAAGGCCTGGACGAAAGAGAGAAAGTAAAATGTAATAGATATTCAACTAATAATTGGAAAGCATTAGAATCTGTGAATTGTTAATTCGTTTATGTCATAGAATAGGTGGCACTCGTAGATGCTTGCGAGAACTGGTAGACTGATTTCACTCGAATTTCGATCGATACCTCCGTTAGCTTTCTGTGACGCGATTCTTCCGTGAATGCACGAGCTTACCCGTCGATCAGAGGCACTTCAGTGAGAATCCTCCTGATCACGTCCAGCCTCTGCTGATGCGTGACAGGCGCGGATTGTAGAAGCAATGGTAGACAAAGCCCTCCGAGAAGCAGAACCGCCACTAGGAGCAAGATGGGCGCCAATACCCGGCATCTTCTGCGAGGACTCTCTTCCCTGCGGTCTTTGCTGCTGCCGCTACTTGGGGAATCCTCACACGGCGGTGGCAGTCGCACTGTGCCGTTGCACGGTGCCACGTCTGGCAGTTCTGTTAGGCACGTCGTCTGCAAACCAGAAATAATTCCTGAATGTTTCTGGGACAAAAACTCAATGGAAATAAGGAAAACTAAAATAATTCACATATAGAATTTTGAACTTAAAATAGATTTTAAACTTTCACGTTAATTCGATCGGACATTTGTGGCCCTCCGGGTTTCGAAGTTGTTTTAATCGAGAGATTACGTGTGTTGGAAAATGTTATTTATGCATTTAAGATATTTTTTTCGTCAATAATATGATTGCCTTGTATGTCATCAGAGGCAAAAATCAAATAAAGGAGTTATATTTCAAATACAACTAATTTATATACACATTTGCAATAATATGGAACGGTCCAAATATTCATGGATGGCAATGTACAAATAATGCATAGTAATATGAAGAGGGAATAAAACTGACCCAACCGTAGAAAAGGATAATGATATTAACTGAATTAATTATGTTATTAATTGGCGATCAAACGAACAATTGTAACTACATTTCCATATTTAATTCCAAGCCGATTTACCTAAATTGCTGTATTCTTTCAATTTTATTGTGAAATGTGAAACTGTAATGCAGTTAAACAAATTTGTGTCCATTGAAACCAGTCATTAACGAGCATTTAATTATCTTTTTGAAAATATCGTAACAGGTCATGGTTGGCTAATTCGCAGCTGAATGAATGGCAACCATAACCTGTTCGTATAAAAAGATAACAACCAGAGCTATACTGACACGTAACCGAGGAGATATCCTCCAGAGCTACCGACTCGCATTGCAGACACCGTGGAACTTTTCTTCGCACTTATCCTAACTCCTATAAAGTAGAGTAAGACTGAGACCGGTTTTCCACGCGTGTCTTCAAATCCTTCTACCATCTACTAACACCCTGAGCACCGATGAAACTTTTATTGGGCTGACACGGAGCAGAGCATTCTTTCTCCCCGTATAATAACAAGTTCGCAACGACTTCAGTCCGATGTTGAATTTATATGATGATTTTAAGCTTCGATTGATGTTATTGAAACGTAGCTTACCTCTGTACTTTACATGGTAAGGATAATTAACGATATTCATAAAAAGTGTAATGTATAAAACGTATATAATTAAATACCTTAAGATTAAGATATTTGATCCATCTCAAATTTAAGGCTCAATGAAACTCAACGTCTCAATGTGAAATATTTGTCGATATTTTTTTGTCTACATATCGTTAAATATGTAAAAACGACGTTCTATATGCACTGAGCTAATACAATAGTTCTTTCTCGGGGGAAATTTCAGTTCTTCCGTATTTATGAGGCAGTGTTTTAACCGAGTTGCTGCGTAATCCTATCTCATTGAGAAGCCTAACGGATCATCAAGTTCCATGCGCTAATTGTCGGTCCTTTCACCGTATAGGTAATTCCGTCCGTAACTCTGGCAGTTTAGGGCAGCATTGTGCACCATGGAAAGCAAGGGAAATCCCAGTTTCATTCGGATTCCTCTCGTTCCGCAATTCTCGGGTTTCTTCTATATACACACGCGGTATCCACTAGAAACTTCGCATCCCTGTGCATCCGCATTATTGTGCGCCATAAATACAGGAAACTCGCTGCTGCCGTCTACACACGACCAAAGGGAGACACAGAGTTGTACGTCAGCCAGATAAAAGTTTCGCCGATGCTCGAAGTGCCAGCTTCTTTCAACTTCCTCGCTTCCGCAGTATAAAAACGTTATATCCAGCGACAACGAGGCGGATTGCGGATGCGGACGAGAAGACCGTTGAAAATTGCTAAAGCGCGATCATCGTCGATCGAAATAAGAAGCCAGGTTCGTGGAAACGTTACGGATGATGGATATTAGGTAGTTGTATAATAAACATACGATATATGAAGTATCGTTTCGAGATAAGTACCTCTTAGTTAGCGTAATTTAAACTATCGCTTAAAATTACAGTACTCTTATTTGTAACCCGTGATCTTGGGAAAACATTTGATAAAGCTGAATGTAAATTGGGGTTTTACAGGGATTACCGGCTAATGGGAAAATTGGATTCATTTAGGCGAAACACACGACCACCTAACGCGTTCGTTCGCGCGAAATTTAATTTTCCTTTTAATTGATCGATACTATTTGGAATTCGTATTCGAATTTCAGTTTTAATTAGAATAGATCTACGATGCATTGGCGTAATGTTCGTATAAACTATTGGGCTGCGTGGCGTTACGGTACGTTAACAAGGAATTTCGTGCTGGTTAAATGTTATTAATGTTACACGCGGTTCTGTCGAAACTTCTCGTAAATAAGCGTTTAATTACACGCGATCGTTGTTTGATATGCGCGGTTTGAAACATGTCGTAACCGACCGTATCTTCCGCATCGATGGATTCGAAGTTTGTGGTCCGCGTTAATTGATGCATTTGTATCAAAGTTCCAATTCGTTACGATGTTTTTCAAACGTAAGGCCGTTTGTATTTCCCGTAATTATTTCATTTCGAACTTTGTTATAACACGATATTTATGCTATACAAAATTTATATACGTATTTACATACTCAATTACATATAATTTTAAATATAATAAAAGTCATATGTTATTTCATTAAAAATGTATCGTGAATAATATCGAAAAGTTATTCACACACGCACACACACGTTGTTTGAAGCTGCGTAAGTAGTATGGTCTACGCTTAGTCCGCGCATAACGTCTTGTTCTACTGACAACTTATACGCTGTCATAATGAAACAGCCGCTGTCTATCTCATCCCAAGTGAGCCCAAAGAATTGATTACTCTCTGAATATCTCAGAGTGTATAATAGTCAGGTGATGCTGTCAGAGTTCTGTGATAATGCGCTCATTCTAAAATCTTTCGGGGCCAAAGCCGCGACCTGTCGTTCGACTTTCGAACTTCCGAACGTTCCCGTGCACTGCCTAGTTGTCTCTGTTCGTCACTTCGTCGCGTCCTTCTTCTTCTTTGTGTATTCTCCTCTGAGATTCCATTTTCTGTCCTCCTGCTTCCTCCTTCCTAGTTACTGGCACATCGCCATGCGTTAACGAGGGAACAAGATGAAACTTCGCCGACAGATATTCCTTAGCAACGGAATTCTCCGTGCACGCTTTGGGAACCGGAATATTCAGCATTGATGTGACATCACGTACACCCCGAGTTCCGGGTTTTCTCTGCGGTCGAACGGTCCTGCTCCTCTGTTCAAGGCCATTCAACCGATCGGGGTCGCCGAATGCCCATGTTTCGTTACAGAATAGAAATTGTCTTCCAATGCAGATAGTGGTTTGATGGATTGCTTACCACTCCTCCGACGACGTTTGCGTTCGTTTGGGTGTCAAGTTTCAACTTGTATCATAATTTTGAAGCTGAAATTTACTGTGTGTATAAGCATTCACTTAAACATCTATCGCACCAAGAATGGAGAGAAGTATTCGATACGTTTTTCGGATATATCGTCAAAAAGAGATTCGTGAAATACGTTAAAAGTACGCTCACCCATATGTGCAGCGACTTTATAGAAACCACTCTTAGTATCTTGCAACTTCATGCTCTTCAGAGAGACCCAGAATTCCATTTTACCGTTCGTTCGGATTTTATCTCGTTTCACAAAGTGTGTCAACATTTTCTACCCATTCAAAGCAATCGAGCAAAGCCAAAATAATTGCCGCACAATAATTGTTCACACTTGTAACTTCGCCTCGTTTGCTAAAGCGGTGCGCTGCAAGAGAAATAGACAAACTAAACGCACGCGGTAGCTGCCAGAAAGTTCCTGTGATCATCTAACGCTTTGAATTCATTGTACGGTAATAATTATCGTCCGTTCGCACGCATCTGGTCACTCTTGACCGGAATAAGAAGAACGAAAATTGGAGTGGGCGACGCTTTCGTGACCGTGGTAATTGTTTGAAAGTTTTTCATTTGAGCTCGTCAGACATTAAGGAAGCACGTTAATTGTGGCAACTGAAAACGAAGCGACGAGATAATGTCGTTAGGGGAAACGTGACGGTTTTTTTTTATTGTAGTTTCCTTCGCGACTCGACCGCGTCCTCGATAAATCAGAATTATTACGCAATGCGGAACCAATTTCGATATCTATCCTCGGGGCGAAATTGCCAATTCATTTCACGGGCTTCCTTGAAAAATTACGATCGTACGGGATAAAAAGTAATTGAAATTTCGGGAATTCTCGCGATAAGGCACCGATCGAGTTTCGACTTTTATCTCGACTAAGTTTACACATTTTACGTTGGATTAAAAAAGTAAATTTTTTAAGAAATCCTTTTCGTCTCTAATCGCGCGTACTGTCTTAGAACGTGGATCTTTTATCCATTAAATATCATAATAAACATTATACTCTACATATTTCGTATATTTGTGCACATTACCTGTATTTATTTTGAGCGTTTTCGCAATTTTAAATTTCCCATAAACGCATAAAAATTCGCGAAAGAAATACTTGCTTTTAATTACTAAGTAACATAAAAAACATAAAATCAACAGAAACCGACCAATCGTACCTTTTGCATGCGGTCTTCGTTTATCTTCTACCATGAAAATGAGTGGATTTCCTATTTCGAACATTAAAGTAGACAATTAAAGATCGCGTCTCTAATGGAGCATTCTCTACAATTGAGTTTTACCAGGTGGTTCGACATAATTATTCGGTCGGAGGGTTGCTTAAGGCGCCTTGCTCGATTGCAAAATCGATTGCCGCCGTAATTCTCCGTTGTTCTGTCGCCTTCCGTTTACGTACTCCTTGCCGTCGTTTTTTGGCCATCGTCTGTTCTAGTAATTAAGGAACGGTCGACGGCGGAGTCGTAAATGGTTATTAAAGGCCGCGTGTTACGGTCGTTATAGAGTTTCTACGAAGGTGGCTTCATTAATTAAAAATTCTTTAAAACTAGTTCCTATGGTTGAGCTTGTGCGATACCCGCGAGACATTTCCCGTGGACTTTGCCGTGGATAAAACGGACCTCGACGCACAAAGTGACTCTTCTCTTTTCTTTTTCTTTTTTTTTTTTTTCTGCATAGAGGAAACTTGTCGGCCAACGAACTTCGCCTAACGTCTGATTTTTTTACGAGTTTCTTAATTGCATAGCCCTGAGATGTCGTAAATTAGCGACTCTCTTTGGATTGAATTTAATTAAATGAATTCCTTGACACATAATTAAAATTCAAGCCTCAGGGCCGCGTCGCTGCGTTTTGTTACAAACACGTGTACACGCGTGCGTTTCGTGATCTGCTTTGGGATTACCGCTTGTGTACAATTACATGCTTTGTGCTGGTTTCGTGAAATTCTCAGGGCGTTAACATTTTGTCGAAGATATACGATGCAATCGGTTTAGACGAATACATTGGAAACTAAAGAATCGTAGCTATTTATTTGCTGGTTACTTGAAATGATTTTTACTTGAAGTTTGTCGATAAACAGTAGCTATTTATTTTTGTCGAAATCGAAATATTAATGTATGTCGGCAATTAAGCAAGTTTCTTAAAGTGACGAGAAGATCCGTTTAATCCAAGAATGTACCAAGCAGAAAAGCAATGGGCATTACGAAATGCAGGTAAATCGATATATTGCTGCGTGAAACGCGAAGCGTGAAGTGTTTATCGAATTAACGGGCATCAACGTTACGGGATTTATGCTGGTAATCAGATTCGTAGTTTGCAAAGCAGATAGCGATTCCGTCGTTTCTGCTGAAGTTACAAATCCATGAATATCATCGAATTCCTGGAGAGAGCCCTCTGTTGTTCTTCGGAGAGGTAATATTATGGAAAGTAGAGCAAAGATTAAAGTGTCTGGACTGGGGTGAGGGTTAGGCAAGGATATGAGAGGCGATCTTATTCGAGTGTCTGCAATTCGTACAAAGAAAAGGAGGGTCAGACCGTGCTGAAAGGTGCCTGCCAGTTAATGGAACTAAGAACCATGCGAATCTGTTACGTCTGGCAAAGGCTTTTCGCTTTGATCCGTCAGCTGCATGTACTTCCGTCTTTAGTCGTCTGAATGCCTCGTCTGGCACTTGATGCGCACTCGTATCTGTATTCGCGCGTTGTTCATTTGTCGTTATCTTTTTCGCCTGTGATATTAAAATCCAAAGCTAACGGACGCTGTTGAACTACTTTCAGTGGAGAGCTTATGATATTATATGATATTTTCTATCGTATCGGTTTAGCTGTGAATAAACAATGACAGTCGTGCAGGATGGTATATCAACTCTCTGTCCATGCCAGCTATATCTATTATTTCAACTAACAAACGGAAACATTACGTACAAAAGGTGTATGATTCTGCAAGAAACACATAACGCGATGACGATAGTTTCTGTTGAAAGGCGAACTTGTTGGCCATACCGATGGTCAACACGGTGGGCTAAAAATATACCTAAGTCAGATATACAATTTTAACCGATCGAATTGCGTTTTGTCGTAGGTAAGCAAGTATACTTTAGGACGATAGTATAACTGTCGCTTCTGGACTCGTATTCATCATCGAACTTTATCTTTAATTACACTTTCATATCTATGAAACCATGCGAAAGCGCATATCTCCGCAGTAAAGCAGCTCCATCGAACACGTACCGCCCCCGAAATACTAAATCAAATGCTTCTCTTCGGAAAAGTTCCGAGAGTCGAGCGAACTGTTCCAAACTATCGACAGCGCGATAGTTTTCATTGAGGACAGTCGCGCAGTTTCTCAGATCCTACCACGTCGACCTCAGGAAGCTCTCACATCGAGGATGACATCGCCCTTCTACATCGTGAACGATGTTCTCCACAATGCTTCGAAGACTATAACTCACGCGTCTTCATCATTTGATCGATTTGACCTCTTAACGCCTGAGTTATGAAGATAAAATTTTGCGAGTATTCTGTTGGTGAGAAAGTAATATCAGTTTTGTGCATATAAAGTGCATTATCTTACGGTGTTGTTTTTTTATTTAATCAGTTATATTCTATCCGTTGTTTTCTACGATTATCCCACCAGTTTCGGAACTTCTGCATGGCAACTTCGAAGAAGAAATTGATTTTCATTGAAAAAATGAACCGAACTGATTGCTTGATATCGCGTCCATTCAAATGATCTCGCAATGCCTCGAAAGAGCAGAAGTCCGTTCCTGCCATATCCGGAGAACGGGTAGAATGAGAAAGAATTTCATCTAACTTACGTCTTTTTTTAAATTTGCGTACAATTGATGGCAGTCAGACTTTGTCAGGTTCCACGTCCACCTGTCAGAACCACGTATTCGAAAATGAGCAGTAGTGTACACAGTGGTTATAATTACTATAATTATAATTTTTACCAAGTTTCACGATATTTCATGGTGTATATATATTTTTTATAGCCACTCTAACACATACCAGGCGCTAAGAAGCTTAATACACGACGCATGGTCTAAGACCAACGTCTTGTTTCTTCGCTAGGTTCAGAAGCTTCCCTCTGTCGTGTACGATTTCGTACACACGGTCTTCGTAAGGATATGTATATATACATATGTGTGTACGCGTGTAAAAAAGGATAGAAGGGAGGAAGGGCCAGAAGAGGACTTGAAAGCCAGCGAACTCAGTCCGAGCATTGTCAAGTTTTCGTATAAATTTCTCCTCGACGTAAATTCAAAGGCCGCCGTTGGTGCACAAAGCCAGCTCGAAGGGGGTAGCTGAGACAGAGCTGGTGTAGTTAGAAGGGGTTGAACGAAGAGAAAAGAGAGGATTCGAGCCAGGACGCAACTGAGGTACTTTCAAGTCTCTCTCCTTACTCCACCTACGCTACCTTCCTCATCCTTCTGCTCGTTCTCCTCCTCTTCCACCATCGTCTTTATCTCCGGCTGCCTGCTCGTTCTCTTAATTCTGCAGCGATTAACGATCCAAGCCGGCGAGAAATTAGTTCTGCTTGTTTTCATCCCCTTCCGCATCCGCCTGCTCTTCTTCGTCAATGTCCTTTCCTTCTCTAAACACCTTACTTTTTGCTCTTCCCAGTAATTATTATTTGCAGATTTGAACGTTCCTTTTGTAGAACTTTTCCGATTTGTTCCCCGGAATTTCCTTCGAGTTTCATAAATTAAACATCGGTATTTCTCGTATTGGTTTAATCTTACAACATAACACCAGAAGACGCGGCGCGACGTACACGACGAGAATCGCGACCGAAAGATACAGTGGAACGGCTCTGTTTATTGCCCACTTCGCTCGATAATTTCAAATAACAGTCGCTCGTTCTTTCCCCGTTGGTATGGAACTCGGTTTTATTGCGGGAATTCTGTTTGGAAATTCTATTTTGTCGGTTAATCCGTCTCAACTTCCGCATCGATTATTGCTCCCTCGATGGGGTTTCGTAGAATTAAACGGATATGGGTGTAACTGCGTTTTACGAAGAGGTCGTCTTTTATTTTAAATTAACAGGTAGATACAGTAACATAACAGGCATTTGATTGCATTTATCTGTGTATGTCTTCCATTGATAATATTACCAGTTGCTCTGTTTTCTCTCCATTCGATGTACCTCGTAGAATTAAATCAATATACGATGGATGATTAAATTGTTATGATCATCTCGTAGTCATCGGCGGTTACACTCAGAATCTTCGACAGTATGTCGACGACATACTCCGAGGTCATCGATATCGGTAAGACGTGCCCTGTTTTACATAATTATCCGAAAATACGTACGTATATGTAATAAAAATTCCTATGGTCTATTTATTAGATCGTCATAACAGCGTCTGCCAGTACGACGAAACGTAATTTTATCTCGCCTATACTACCGCAGGACCATGTTCCGTGACATATTACTTTATAATCCGAACGCATTTACAGAGACTGACATTTCCCTGCTGGTAGCTGGTAATGAGACAAATCGCGTTCGACTGCTCGTCGATGTTTTATTTCGACGGCCACACGTTTCCCGTTGTTTGCTGTGGCCAGAGAACGGCGTGTGTAGCTGTTTCATGTTAATTAGTTTAGTTGGACGGCGTTTGTGTGCGTATCGCTGAACGAGCCGTGAACCCGAACGATTTTCTGGACGTTAAACAATGCGTCCTCCGCCCGCCTCCTATTTACGCATAAAATAAGTTTAAACATGGCCAAAATTCGGCCTGCCATGCCAGCTGGAAATCGCTTCAATTTACATCGTCATGGGAGAACGTTTGCGCTTGTTCGTAAACAAGCTTGGTCGATTTTCGAAGATTATTTGGATGCATAATTCTCGCATACTGGATCCATTCAATCCAGATTTTGCAATTTATATTTTTCGTTCCTCATGTATTGAATAATCCGCTCGAGGAATAATGAGTATTATAAATATCGATCATGTACGGAGTGTTTCGTATAATGCGTGCGACGCATTTCAGCAGTGGTCAAAGGATACAAAAAGTGCTTTACCTGCTTCATAATTACAGTCCTCAATATGTTACAGGGTTATTATGTTTATTCGCTGCAGTTAAGACACATAATATTCTATAATATTCTTCAAAATGTAACGTAGAGAGGTGAACGAATTCATTAAATAGCAACCTAATAGGAACTTTTATTAGGCTATCTCTAGATTGCCAATTGCACCGTAATTACTGAAGCATTCCGCACATTACTTTTTCTTTCCATTTTTAGCTCCACGATTCCAAGTACCCTTGCTTGAGGAAATTAGAATTGAACGGAATTAGGGTGAAAAGAGTAACACGATTCGAAAAACGAATATTCTTGCTCCTTTTACAAGACCTTTTAGACAAGCGTCGCGACCCGGTGAAACAGTGTGACGAAATAAGCGTCTATTTCTTAGTGAAAAGTAAATATTTCACTAGCAGTGCGCGCCTAAGTGGACCACGGTCAAACCAAGCAACCCGACCAAACAACGCCGCGTGGCCTAACTTCTCGTCGACTTAATTTAAATGCATTTGCGGTCGGTGGAAATTTTACAAAAGTGTACGGGCCTGTGTAGGAGACACTAAGAGGAAACATCCTCTACTCAGTAAAAAGTTTGCGAGCTAAGTTGCTCGTGCAGGGCATGTCCTATTTCATTTGTTCGCTGTGGAAATACGCTTGAGCCTTGGAGGACTGATGTCTTTCTCGCAAATGTAAATATTATATTTAACACGAAACAATTAAAAAACGAGAAACTGTAGCTTTTGGATACCTCTGAAGAATCCGTGAGATAAACGAGATATGATGATATTCTTAGCGGAGCTTTCAAATTTTCCAAGTGCGAAGAAGTTAAGAGATCGATCGTGAAAAGGTAATTGTTAAATAGTCTCATCTTGATCATAATTATCGTCGTATAGATATAATTAAAGGTATAATGAAACAGCTTTCTACCATGACTTAACAAATTAATTTAATTATTTCCTTCAATTATATTCCGAATAGTTTGTTACGAATAACGAATTATATTATTCGTAATTGTGCCTATTGTTAAAATAAATCACGTTCGTCACTTCATACCAACCACTGTACTTTCTTGCCGATCAGGTTTTGAGTGGTAGATAATTTATAGTGATAGTGTGCAATTATAAACAAACGGTATTTCTGGACAGTTCATGAGATTAAAGGGCTATTCATGACCTGATCGTACAATTTAACGATGCGGTTATTTTCGCCATGCTAATGGCACCAGTGGTGTCGTATTTACAGTAATGAGAGAAAGCTATTATCACTTTCGAGTATGCATTAGAACATCGGTGTAGCGTGAACGTGCGTTGCCATCAAATGGGAGGAATGCAATATGCTGTACACTGTTTCATATGCGATCCGTGGAATGCAAATAAAGTTTGCGTATGGTGCACTTCATTATCCTTCATTTTGTATCCTGTCCGTTATTTAAGTGTACATAAAAGCTCGTAGCATGGCGGACGAAGGTGCGTTCTTTGTTTAAGTAGAAGTATATTCTTGTTTCAATAAAAAATTGCCAGCAGTTTTGGAATAACAATATTTTCCAATTACGCTGATTATTTTACTCTTTTCGCAACAGCTAGGTAGACAATGTTTGGACAGCTGTAAGACGGTAGTTGCAAAGAAGAACGTGATATAACGTAATCAGAAAATAATTGGAGCGAAAAGAAACGTTGTCTGCAAGGTTTTCTATAGCATTGCGTTATAAAGATTATAACATCACATGATGAATATTTCAAAGATAAACGAATAACTAGTTATCTCAGTGTTCTTTCAAATGGCGATGTATCACGATAACTATGCAACAAATATATTTTACGTTACGTAACCAGAAATTGTTAAATTGATTAATTTAATATCGGGTACTCAAAATGTGATTGCAACGAAATTTTCAAGGACTGTATGAAAACATGTGAGGGTTATCGTAAACACTTCGTTTGTTTTCAGTTACTTTGTTAACGTAATAATCGATAAAATGAAATAATTACGCGAAGGAGTGTAAACATATCGGCGATTCAAAGTGCGGCCATTAAAATTGCATTCGAAGGTATTCCATGGAAATGACAGAAAACGGATTAAAATGATTAAACGGAGGCCGTTCTGATTGCATTCGAAAGTTGCATTTAATAACATTTTTGATTACCTATAACCATTTTTGCTATCTCGCGGAAATAGCGGCCCGTTAATCAACGATATCCGATTAAGTCCTGACTGTCTTTGCGTTTGCGAAATTTAATAAACAAAAAACTAAGCGGCCGCCTTGAAATAAAACTATTATACCGATCGGATAACGTACCGATATGGTTTCTTTCCTGTCTCGAGATTCGATTTCAAGCAATATCGGTCGATCGCTCAAGCTGCAAAAATACCCTGCAATTTATATTTCAAACGAAGTTTCGTTTTAGAGCAAATCGAATTTGGAAATTTATTAAAATTTTCTAGACTGAACTTTCTATAATACGAGGCCTTAAGGGGTTAAGTCATCTACAATCGGTTAAGTTTGCTACAATCTTCCGCAATCTTGTCTTGTAAGATGATAAAATCAAGGAAAAATGTGGAATACAGCCATTATTATACATGAAATAAGAATCTCAAGAAATAATTCTGTATTTTTCTTTTTTTTTTTTTTTTTTACGAAATAGTTAGACTGCGATCTTATTAATGCAGTATAAATTCTTCGCGGTGGCGTAGATTACGGTGCCACGGTTTGAGCTGAAGAATAAAACCAAATATTTTTAGTTTCTGCGTAATATTTAGTACAGAAGTACGTAGGACTTAAAAAAATGTTGATTTTTGTAGAAACTGTGCACTTTTAAATAAAAAGTTTCATTTTTCACGCTTTAAAGCATATGTTTGCAAAATATGACTTTTAAAACGAGTGACGTAAGTTTCTTCTACAATTTTTATCCGATTCGCTTCAAATTTTAACATGATTTTCCTTTTTACATAATCTAGGGAAGTACGTATGGTTTTTTGTGAGATATTTAAAGCTTTCTTCGTTACAGATATTTTTATAATGAATTTTTCCATGAAAAATGAAACTCATCATTCAAGAGTTTTCACAAAAGCCAACATTTTATTTAAGTCCTACGTACTTTCGTATGTTACGTAGGAGCTAAAAGTATCCGGTTGTATTCTTTAACCATCTACTCCACCGCGAACAATTTATGTTGCGTTAATAAGATTCCAGTCTAAGTCTTTATGTAAAGAAATTATTTCTTAAGATTCCTATTTCTTGTATAATAATGGCTGCATTCCAAATATTTTTTTAACGTCGCTCTTTTACCAGACAGAATTGCAAACGGTTGTAAGAGATTCAACCAACTCAAGATGGTCTAAATCCTTAAACGAAAAATTGTATTCTACACTTTCTACTTCTTTTCGTAAGTAGTATAATGTAAAATGATCTTCTATCGGTCGTTTACTCCTGTCTAGTTGTTAAATTTGTGAAAAATATTAAAAGAATGCGTATGATGATAATCATTTATCTTTCTGTCGATTGTCTCTCATTATTATCGGCTAAAACCGAGTAGAGCAGTAGTCAAAATCAATAGTTGGAAGAAAGTCCTAGAAACGACCACAATAGTCAACGGGAATAATTTTGGGTAAAGTGACAGTTAGTGACCACTGACAAACCACAAAGTGGACATCATCTCCGGTAGGTAGAGCGTCAAGAGTTAGTTGATAATGTGCAGCAGTTTGAGATATTCTAATGTACATAAAAATGGAAGATTAATTGAGTTAATTGAAAATAAAATTAATATCAAAATTGAAAGATTTAATTAGAATTTCTGACGTGATAAACGCGTAGTTGCATGTCATTTTATGACGTACCTATGCACTTTCGTTCGTAAGTATCCCGACACCTTGGGCGATTTAGCTCATAACTTTTGATTTTGAGTTACACAGACTGTAGAAATTAATAATGTATCAACAATTATGATATTTGTATCTTTTTATTGTTAGAATATCAAGGAAGTAAACTGATACTTTACTAGTTGAATTTCAAAGACAGCGGGATTTTATAAATTACATTTCGCGCTAGCGATTCTCGGTCACGTAAACGATCTTTCGTCCAGTGGAACAATACGGACCAGAGGGAACGAGTTTCTTGCCTTGCTTTGAAACAAAGTGTCCATTTCGTTTATTTTCTAAGGCACTCGGTTCTATGTCACAACTCCAAGAAGCTTCTTCGCCCAGTAATCAATCAATTTACTTCTAGATCAAGTTTCCTGCCCGATCCGGCAAAAATTCGAACAGATTAAAAAGCGAGAACTACGTTCACCTTTGACGGATATTTTTATGTGCCATCGGCTTCTTTCGGTTAATAACTTTATGTTCAGTTACCTTTCTCCTTTTTCTTCTTTTCTTAGCTTTCTTTAGATATCTTTCTTTACATAACTACAATATTATATTCTTAGATGTTATAAGAATATTAAACATTTTTTGCCTGTCGAAGTAGATCGACAAAGATATGAAAAATAAATAAGATAATGTTGACTACGGTAACAAAATGGCCTGATTCAACTTCGACTATACTTGCATGTATAAATAAAAGTCAGATAAACGTATGTTATATTTTAGAAGGTTACTTTTTCAATTTTGGTGAGTAACGCAAAACACTATTTAATTGCATTAATCGATAGCCACTCGATTATCTGATTTATTACCGCGATATACTCTCCTCATTGACCACAATTGTTATCGATCTCACCTATTGCGATTATTATAAATGGCTAATTTCTTCGAACCGACAGGGAATAATATCATTGATTTTGCATAATTAATATTTTAAAACTATACTAGTTAAGCCGTTTATTAATTTAAATTATAAAATATAATATCACAGAATAGAATGGAAATATTACGGAGTATAATAAAAAGAATAAAAAGATATAGTGGAAGAAATTTCTTGAAACGGTCGATAGAATCAAAAGAAATGAAAATTAACCCATAACTGCACAACTTTCAACTAATATTTAATTTCTCGAGGCTCTCTCTTAAGAGCCATTGTGACGTGGATCAGCTAAATTGCTGCGATTCGCAGTCGATTATCGCGAAACGACTTTTATCGTCGACCCGAGCGTAAATCGTAGCTCGAACCGATCTCTTTGGAATCGGACTTTCGAAATAATGCAGCGCCGCTCTAGAAACTGGGGCAGCGAATCGAAAGGGGCTAGAGTCGAAGGAAAAGCCTGTTCACGGCTGGGCGTAGTTGGAAGTTCGCGTGAATTCCCGGCTTTCCTGTGTTTCCCGAGCGAAGCTGTAATACCAACGAGCCGCGACCGTGACTTTTGTTCTCGAATAAAAGGAAAACTTTGATCTACGCGAAGATCAACGCGAAGAAAACTTGAACAACCGCGAAGCTACCGCGAATGAAAGATGCATAAAACATTATCGACGTTCTATTAGACTTCGCGACGTTCGTCCTATTGAAAAGCTATCTTTGTCCAGCTCACGGTGTTTCTTGTGATGGCGTCTACTTCCGCAAGGATGCTGCGACGCGACGTTTATGAAAAATAGCTGTAGGAAGTAAATCGATACCCAATTTCTCCTTATAGCCTCGCTTGGATAAGATTGGATAGTTAAAAAAAAAACGTTTATGGCGAACTTTCAGAAAAATTTTATAGTGCTGTATCTGTTTACTTTGGCGTTTTACCGAAGCCAAGTCAGTCCACGCTCAATTGAGATTAGATTTAATCTCAGTCTAACAAAAAATTGACCCAGCGAATTTGAATTAAACGTTGTATTTTGAATTCGTTTGGATCTCTACTTAGATTGAAAACAATCTAACAATCTCGTGCAAATATGAAATTACAAATAGATCTATTTCAAGGCATTCATGATTTTATAAATTTGGAATTGTCAGAGATAGGTTCGAATTACGATTTTTTAAATTCTATGTGAAAATTAAGATATCGGGACGTACTCGTCGATGTATGAAAAGAGTATGAAAATTGAATAAAGAAAAGAAATTTAATGAAATAATTAAATTTTTAATAATTTTCTGCAATTCACCTATTTATTTTTAACATTTTACGTGCAGAACTCAAGCTAAATCGATAATGAGATAGCCATATTCACCATCGTCAATTCCCTACTCTTTAATTCCACTAGATTTCGCACCATTGCGAGCTTTTTATTTTCTGTCGTTTCTTTCCCCGTCACTTTTTACTCTTCAACTTCTCTGATATTACGTTTGCCCGGTTCTTTACCACTTTACGCGCTAGTTCAACACGATTTTTTCCTCCCGATGAAGTCTAGCCACCCCGGCTCGCATTACTTCCATTTTCGGTTCATTGTTCTATGCCGCTTCCACCCCGCGCCACGTCCCTACGCTTCGTTCAGCTTTGCTCATCTTCTTTTTACCGCATTTACCTCCGCTATATCATCGATTCTACCTTTATCTCGTCTTTATCGCCGCCACTTCCACCTCTATTATCTCTTTCACCCTTCGCTTGATCTTTAGGTCTAAGGCGGCGTCGTTCCACTACCTCTTAAGGGTTGAAACTTCAACGTCTGGCTAACGTTTAACTTTACACCACAAACGCATTTGGCTATATTGAACGCGGTCTCCTTATTTTCTATTCTATTCGAATGTTCTTTGGTTCCTTTGAAAATTTGTATTTTGCATTACAAAAGTTGCCACAGGTGAATGATAAATACAGTTACTCACATTGATATTCTGACACGGTACTATCTACGTATTTATCGTTTTGTATCAAAGAGAATGATTTCTATTATCGTAATCCGAAAGTACATAAAAAGTTGCTTCCTAAATAATTTTGGGAGGATGCAAATATATTTGAGAAAAAGATTCATTCATTCATTTTTTTTTTTTTTTTTTTTCGTCAATTTTACGTTTTTCATCAGTTACATTTTGTAATTTGACCGTTCCGTAGCAATTTGCATGGTAATACATTATAGATATTAACAACGCTTGGTAACGATCGATATTATTAATTAATTTTGTTAAAATGCCGAATCAAAGCGGTGATTTATACTGCAAGGGTAACTGATTAAATAGGATAAGTTATTATTGAAATATAATTATCAGATTAATTATTGTGGCTTAATTTAAAGATGAGTCGAATCATTATTAAAAAAAGATCTATTCCATAATTAATTCATTCGCTAGAGATAACGATTAATTAGTCTTTGATTATTAACAACTGTACAACTCTTCAACCGTAGTTTAGTGGGAATAAAAATTAACGTTTATTATCACCATTTTCAAAATCTAAGCAAACGCGTAAACACGTCATATCAACCTTCCATCGGAATTCTTCTGAAACAATTAGAACGTAACGCAGCTTTTTGCTCGAACATTACCCGAAACGCGAAAACACCAAAGATGGCTACATCATAACGAACACCTCGCGTTCCGTATTTCAGTCATTGATCACGCAACTGATACTTCTCCGTTTGTTTTTTTGCAGTCGTCCAATATCGAGCAAAAACGACGAACGTGAGAAAGAATCATTTTAGTCGCCGAGTAAAACTGCCGATCGGATTGAAGAAACGCAATTATGGCATTCTGCGTGAAAGCATCAGAGAATGAGTTTGCTATATACATGTACACAGTACTGTGGAAAACGCTAGCTGCCGGAAATCCATTTTGCGCGGCGCTGTCGTTGGAATTTCTAACAGGCCAGCCTCGCGGATACATTTTGGTGCACAGCTGGGTTGATATCCTCGATGTTATTAGAGGAAAGAAGAACCAGGAAGGAGCAAAGAGAATGGAATCTGTGTGCCAGACTGATTGCAAACGAAAGCACAAACGTGAGTCGAAGTAATGTTTGCTTTCTTTTTTTAGTATTTGTTTTGAGGAAGTTTACATGGGTTGACGAGAGCCGATTGGATTTCATGGTAACTACCATTGACCCGCTTTTTTCTCTTTTTATTCTTCCTTTCGAGAGGGAAAATCGACGTTCATTGTTACAGAAACTGGAATTGCATCGTGAAGGCAATTTGTGGAGCGTGTAACGCTATTGTGATTAATTCTGGCTGTTCTGGCTGTCAGAGAATTCAATTGGAACGTAAAAGTATGAAACTGATACTAAATGAATGAACGGCCATGGTGAATTCACGAAACGCCTGTTTTATCACCATTTTATCGGGGAATTTTCGTGAATTTTATTGTACAGTTCGCATTCAGTTCTCTTTCAGGGTGTAATTAGGGTGTCGTGTCCAGTCATTTCTGTTGTGGGACGTGTATAGGATGTCGATCGTATATTTCGGCAGATTTTATGAGCTGCTTTCTATTGTAGTAAAGTCGAAATATCCTAACAATCACATATATACGAAATAATTGGTATTGTAGAATATTGTTAATTATTCGATATCTAATTATAATTTATTATAATTTAATATAGTACATGTTTGCGTTATCACCGTTGGACCAATATTTCTAATTTTCTGCTCTATACAAATGATAAAAAATGAAAGGCAATTTCTAGAATTGTAGATGAAGAAACGTATGATGTGAAGAATATAATTAGTCGTTGTTGTATTTTTAAATTCTAATTTAGATTCAGTCGCTCGTGTTATCGCGTTATGTGATCAATACCTCGCTGCTCTCTCCCCGTAGCGAGTACACTCGGTTCGCAATGAACCGTTGAACGACGTCCAGATGACTGACTTTTCCCCGAACGACATACGTTCAAGGACTTGCAATTTCGTGGCACCGAAGTGTTGTGATACTTTGAAACGTCCTCGTAAAACAAGCGATTTTCCAGGAAACTGTGAATTCGCTACTAGCGATATAAAAAGTTGTCTGATAACGCTTCCAGTCGACCTCTGTATCGTTCTTGTTTTCTTTCTCTTGGAAACGTATGGCTGTATCCACAAAGGAAAAAAATTTATGATTTACATTTTTTTATAAAAGGAACGCGACGATTCTAGACTCGATGTTGTAACATCGAACACTACCGAATAATGTTGCTGTTTTAACGTGTTTTAATATTTAATATTGTTTCGTATACTGAAGTTGGACGTTATATAGAGCATCGGAAGGCTTTGTCGGCGAGTCGGGCGAGGATTGGACTAGGAAAAGCTCATCTAACAATTTTTTAATAATCCCACTTTTTGTTGTCTACTATCCTACTATCTTTCTATCTGCTATTTTCTACTATAAAACATTTTTAATCTGTTGCTTTGTTAACAAAATCATAAAAAGTATATTAATCGAATTTCTGCGATTGATTTCTCCTTTCGGTGTTAAAATATAATTTAAAAGGAAAAGGTGAGGATTAAATAGTCAAACTTGGGAAAAATCATTACACTGCGTACTTATTATCTGTTTTTGTAGGAAATAATTCTTAGAAATAATTTTTCTAATAAATTTTAATCTCCACTTTTCATTTCAAATGATCACATTTTCAATCGATTCTTTTTTTCTCTACTGATACCCATGCAGATGAATATTGCAAAAGCTTGTTCCGTGGGCAATTCTCTGGTCGTATAAATAATCTAATAGTATAAACTCGCCGCGGTACATCTGCGGCTGGTTTGTGTAATCTGAGGGCAGTTATCCCCGCGGGAATCTCCCTTTACGTGTTCAATCCTACATAAACAGATTCGTAGTTCCCATGTAGCGTAAATCTCGTCTAAACAAACCCTTTGTACTACTTTTTAACATTATTTGATAAGCTAAATAGTTTCTATTTTTCAATTTTTTTTACAACGAAAGTTCGCAGGGAGTATTGCTTTTTTTAGAGAAATTCCATCTTGTTTCATTAGGGATGAAATTATTAAGGAAAGGTAAAAGTGACTTGCAATTAGTGTTTCTTAGTTCTTTCGTTTTAATTTTCTGATCCAATTTAAAAAGTTACTTGTTCGCCCAAGCGATGACAATTTTTAAATTTAAACTTATAATTTTTGAGACAGTTTTCTTTTTAATTAGTCAAAAACGTATATTATTTTTCACATCATTCGGCATAGAGTAAACGTGGTAAACCAGAGGGAAATTATTTTATCTAGAATTTCTCAAATTGCTAAGCACGTTCATAAAGTTCTTTCAAAGTTATCCCCAACGAAGTGAATTTTTTTGTTTTAGTAATTTCGCAGCAGGAAATTGTATCTCGTAGAAATGAAAACTCACGAACGAAGCTACTTAAAAATCGATGTACCCATTACAACGGGTGGATCTACTGTGATGCCTTTGGTGCATCGGGACATCATCTCCCACCCGTATGCGCGTACTCGTAAGTTCACTTCATGCTATACGTGTGTTTTTCGGTTACCAGGACCGTTCCATTTCTTGACTCGACAGGAAGGTCTTTGGTACCAGGAAAATATTGACACTTTCCTTCATCGAATACACAGGATATTTAAAAAACTTGAAGTCGAATTTTAGGTATCTACATTTATTAATATATTTCTGCTTGTTTCGATGAATATTACATACTCCCGAGGGTTTGACCTAAACTTTCTAAAATACCCTGTAGAAAGAATCATAAGAATAACATCGGATCTGATGAATTTTTCTTCCCATTCGTCTTCTTCGTCTCTTTTCTCTCGACCTTAAATGTGCGTTCTTCTACACACGGACCATCCGAGCGTTTTTACACGAGACAATTGGACGACAAAGGAATTAAAAGCGGGCCACATTACGTAACCGCCAGGCTGCTGTTTGCTTCGTTATGAAACTAAGCGGCATGCTTTAAGAGGCTCTCACCTTTAAATAGCCTCCCGGGTATGATGAGATGGACAGAGATAGAAGAAACTGGAATGAGAGAGTATCTGGAAAACCGTAGGGCACTTTAGCAGTTAGGACGCTCCTGTTTTCTGTCTTTTCGCTCTCGTGTCCTCTTTACTCGTCTCTTTCTGCCTTTTTCCCTCTTTCTTCTTCTTTCTTTTGCCTCTGTTCTTTTCGTACTCCACCCACCCGGCCAACCATCCACACAAACATGAGCACATCTCTTTCTGTCACCTGGTTCTTTTGTGAAATATACACTACCGCTCATACGTATACGGACGCTTTGATCGATCTGTAGTATCAGAATGCGAGTTCTAACAAACTATACGCAGTGACATTTTAACGTATGTATATGAAAGACAAACACACGAAAGAAATCTTATACAGGGACAAGATATCATACTTATGTTTTTAATTAATTCAAAAAATCCTTCAAACATTTGGCAGTCACTTTTCACCACACTCTGAAAAGTCACATAATCTAAGACTTACATCGTCTACCTATTAAATAGTATAACGAGATCTCTGCTTTGTATATTTTTACACCTTTGAATTTCTCGTAAATTACACAGCAGCAGTCTGTTGATCATATAATTGATAATAAAATTTGGAAATTTACCAAACACGAAATTCATCAATTTTCGAGAAACAGCTTCTGAGAGATACTATATACGATTCGTATCAAATATCTGCTTTGTATCAAGAGATTTGTAATACTGATACGGCTTACTGTGTGTGTTATACGCTATGTATCGTATTCATGTCATAACTGTATATCATCCCGTAGCAATTATGTAAATGTCTGTTATATCGGTATTTATTATAAACTCTGATTTTCTAATCTTTTCTAATCTTATTTTCACATAATTTAGGTTTTAAGAGGGTAATGGAATTAATGTTTCGATTTATACTTATTATATTCGTACACGGTTAGACGATTTAAGAAGCCGCGGCCGTAAAGAATCCAAATAATAGCAGATATTATTACCGCAAAATTGTATAATTACATCACGTGCAATTCAAAAAATAAACAAATGTGTAGGTACTCTTGAGAGATAGTGTATCTCGGTGGATTCAAAGGAGAAGACTTTCTTTCTTGCAACCCGTTTTTCAAGTGACGACCAGGTTTTATCCTCGTTACTGTACTAGGCCTGCAAATCTCTTCTCTTCCTTCCTGTCTTCCTTTCTTTCTCTCTACCTGTCACTTTTTTTCTCTCGTTCTATGTGCTCGCAAAATTCTATGAGATTAACTCGGTCTCGAATGTGATTTCGGTGAAGTGTTTAATCGCGTTTCTCTTCATTTCTTTCTTTGGTTTCCTTATTTCCCTTTTGAATCCTTGTTCCCGTCGAATGGGAAACCTGGGCGTTCACGCGGCGCTCCACGCGAGAAACCGAATTAACTCGAGCAGCCGCGGCATTAACGTAAATAATGCTGTTCACTAGATGTATGCAAATTAAACTTGCGACAGATTTAATTGCGTAATGGCTTCATTAAGATTTATACGTGCACCGGCTCGAGTGTGCTTCCGGCGTATCGAGACGGAGACAATTTGTTCGAGTGTGGCTTCAATTAGTCTCAAAAAAATAAAATATTCTTAGGACTTAGTCTTGAAAAATAAAAGATTCTTAGGGATTAGTCTCGAAAAAATAAAAGATTCTCATATACGAAGAGAATTGGAGAATTCTTAAATATTCAAAATCTAAGGGACAAAAATCGTCTTTTCGCGCATTGTTTCTAATAAATATTAGAACACCTAATAAATATTATTATATATAAAACGTAATAACTGATTTAAGTTAGTAAAGCATGATTTGACCAAAATTATACGTTTCTTGCAAGACAACGACCGAAAAGTAGATGGTAGTTTAAGAGAACTCGCAAACCTGAGAAAATTGAACTCTTCGTTAAGCTGTAAATGCTAGAGAAAATTCCAAAATTTATCGTGAATGGTCAGTGTGAATACGTACCTGTGCGACTTTAGTTTCACACAATAGTCTTTATAGGGGATTTGTAACAGAGTAGAATTATTGGAAATCGATAAATTCGGTCCGTCACCGAACTGATATCTATGGAATATAGTTATTTGCACGTTTGCACCTAGATATCACCGAGTCTTTAATAAATCCAGACTCCTGTATCACAGTCGAATTAATCGGTCTACCCAGTTATTTGTTTCAAGTTCCACAAATCGCATCATCTGTTTATCGTTCAAACCTTCATTAATCAAAGTATTAGAATCTTGTTACTGACCATCATGGTTGAGATGACATATCAGAAGAAGAGGACACCTAAGATAAAAGAAATACCAGAGAAAGAAATGTTATTTAATTAATTTCTAATGTTATTTAACAATTCTACTGTTCTTCCACGCTATTTTATCAGGAGTTTATTCACTTCATTTGCAATAAGTACCAACAATGCGTACAAATCGAAATTCAGCTCGTTAAAACAAATAGTTTCAGCAGTTAAAATAAATTGTTCGTGATAAATGGTTAAAATAAATAGTTAGGAGAGAAAAAGCGGAAAGCGATCGAGAGATTCTTCGTCGTTACACTTTAATTCGTTATAGATCAGCGACACCCCTTTAAACGCGACACGAAACGGAGCGTAAAGTTGATCCTAAACACAGCAAGAAAACGTACTTTGGATGGGATCGGTTTCTCCGCCGGTGTAACAACATTTGTTCAGAGAAAGCATGCGATCCACTACGTGTTTGCTATTCTTCGGCCGCCTTCGTGTAGCGTGATGCTGCCTGTCTCTCTCATCCTATCTAACCGGTGCTTGGGTCCCTTTTAGAGTTATCGGTCGTTCCACAGACGAGCGATTTCCCGTTAAATCGGCCGCCAAGCAAACTGAATGAGAACGAGTTTTCGACGATGTAATAGGGTTGTCTTCTTTCGTCTCCCCAGGCTTGGCCTATCGTTCGGATTAACGGAGGGTAATGGACATCAGAAAAGTCCTCTGAGACCTGCGTTCACCCTGGTATCACGGGGCTACGCTCCATTTTTGTCTTCGTCCGGCTATCTCGTCGCGCGAGAGGAGCCATGCATAAAAGCCGTCGGCAAAGCAACCTGCCGACACATTATGTAACGACGTTTAAGCTTGACGAGGCGTGAAGCGTAACCTTCCGCCTTCGTCGTCGCTCCTGGTCAGTTCGACCGATCTCTCAGGATTTAATGCAGTCACAGGTGAGCAGTCTGAGTTGGTAGACGGCCCTGCACCACGCCGTTTCCAACGTTACCTCGGAGGTCAATGATCTTACGCCGTCGTCTGTGAAACGCCTTCAGGTATGTTAGGAGCTTCAGGCATTCGATTTTGCGATAGCTACATACGTGTTTGGAATATGCTCTTGTGGAATTTTTAGACTGAACAGAATTTAGACTGGAGCGTAACTACGTCCTTATCCAAAAATTTCAGATATTGCCAGTTTAGGGATTAATTTGATTCTTTCGGTGTAAAAATGATGCAAAATGTCAAAATGTGGAATAACCTTGTAGATTGTGTCGTTTGTCTCCTCGTGTTATATTATACATCTGACGATTTTCATCTAGCAATGTGTTATATTTATTAACACATTATAACAATATAACACAATCGTGTATATATTGTACATCTAACAATTATTTCACGATGTTCCTTTGTTTATAAAAATTGTATAAAAGCCTTTCAAAAGACACGACGTTTTACGGAGCTTGCACGATACAACGAATGAGCTAAGATTAAAAGTCATTGTTGTAAGCAAGCTCCGTGACAATACAAACCGCGTTTGATATTGTACGTCAAAAGCGAGTCCTTATGCGCGGCACCGTTACACAACCTAGTACAAGACTCTCATTACAATTGTTGCTTCCTGCACATAGCCAGACCAGCGAATTTCTACCAACAAAATATAATCGGTGTTCTATTTAAGAAAATAGAGGTCATCGTCATTAGTTCAGAACTCGTGGCCACGTATAAGGTTCAAACGGTGCGAAATACAAAATAACAAGACAAAGAAAAAGAGAAACGTAGAAAAGGCCAGAAACAGTGAGTTATCTACTTGATTCGAAATTGATTAAAATTTTAGCTCAGAAATTGGATAAATTTTTAGTTCAAAGACAGGCCAAAATTTCAATGTAGAAATTTTGTCGAAAAAAATTATTTTTCTCTTTTTTATTTGATTTATTATTCCACTTAAAAAGAAAAAAATAATTTTTCACTTCCTTGAATTCACTCAATTTCGTGAGAATTGAGTATTTGAGCTACACACTGGAAATTGGAGTATTTTATTCCCCTTCCTTGTAGCAATAAGTCGAAGGAAAAAAGGAAAAGAATTTTGGCAATTCGTCCGAAGCGAGTCCGGATTAAATGTTTGAAGAAACGTGGCTCGCATTTCGCTTGTTTAAGTTATGAATAGGTTCCGTAGGAAATCTCATCAGAAAGTTTTCATAGAAAAGTGCAATCGCGTTTGCGCTGCACGCCACGCTGTTTCCTTTCGTGTTACTCCAGAATTTTGCCGGTACTTACTCCTACGAAAGGAAAGAGTAGAGTTTCATCCCGGAAACAAATAAGTAAGACGTATCTTCTTCAAAATAGAGTCTTATTATTAATGTGTGTTGCAGCTGGAGGCAGCAGTTTGTATTCTAAGAGGGCCATGCACGTTTTTTACAGATAAAACCACGGGGAATGAATAGAAAAATACCGTGATTTTGTGCTTTAATATTTTAAATGTATTTCATTTACTTTGTTCCTTTCCTTTTTTTTTTTTGTTTTTGTAGTAGTTTGAACTTGCGTTTAAATATTTTAAATATTTTATAATAGAAGATACAATTTCTTTTTATATGTATTTAACGTCGCGTCAATTGCGGGGTCGTTAACGGCGACGTTAGGCTCAAACTGATTAGATTTTAGTGCACGCATTTTTATTTCTTTGAGGAAATTTAATTGATAAGTGCAGTGTTAAGTCTGTCTCACGTTCCATTCCATGCCTCTGTCTTTGCGTTTCTGTATATTTACATTGATAAAGTATATGAGTGGTTTAATTGTTGATTATAGCAAGTTTTAGTTGTTCTTGCGAGCTTAATGTATGTTATTTGCAATATATTTTTTTTATAAGAGAAAAGCAACTAAATATTCGGCATTTTTTGGATTGTTGAAAATTGTATACAATAAAAATAAAAATAAAAATACATTTATTTATGTCTGCAAGAAAGAAACGTTTCATTGGAAAATAAGAGCATACGCGGATAGTTCTTGCAGTCACCGAACATTGCCTGTAAATTATTCTTTCTCGCTACGACTTTTCCGAGCAATCCGTTATTTTCGATACACCTCGATTTTGATTTATCGACATTCCTAGTGGCCTAGTTTTTTACATCGATCATTAATTTATCACGAGTTAATTGATACTCTGCTTTAATTACGAATCGTCTAAATTAGCTCTATCTCAATTTTCACCTGATTCTGCGTTCAGCTGATTCTCGGCTATAATGTTGTTTCGAAGCGAGCTGTACACGCATTCCAAACGCTATACTCGCAATATTTCGAGTTTCGATTAATTGCTTTGCCGTAGGCCACGTGCCCCGTATTGTTCTAAAATCGTTCACTTAATAGTAATGCATCCCCAATATTCGGTTTTCGCGAGAACATGTACAATGCTGCAAATTAAATCGCGAATTGCGTTTTCGTCCCGGGCGGAAATTAAAATGCATTGTAGAGCAGATCAATACCAGTCGCTATTTTCGTTAAATCTGTGCGATCTGTCTATTGTAAATATCATTATCGTGAATGGGTTTCGATGACCTGTTTCGTTGCTTATCGTTATGAGAGAAATTTCAAGTAATTAGTTTAATACGCGGCGTTCGGTGTTTTGTGTGCATTCCAGTGGTTATATGATATCATGACAAATATAATAAATAGATCGTGTGTTTCTATACAGATTTATATTTTCATTATATTTTATATTATTTATATTGTATTAAGTTGTCCGAAAAGTTTTTTTTTCGTTTTATGAGGAAATAATAGACGCACAACGTTTCTTGTTTTATATTATTTTGTCGAATTACGTACGATCCATTTTGTTCTGTTGAGATAAACTCCACGACATTTCACAGACTTGGTTTCACGTTTGTATGAAGGTGCATTGTTGCAAAAAACATGCGAATGAAAGACACTTTTCGAACAACCTAATATATATCATATTTATATATTATATTTATATTATTATATTGTATATCATTATATTTACTTTTACATCGGACAGAGCTGAAGCAATACAAATTATTATAGGCAAACTTGTCATCAGATCAATCAGATTTTTTATACTCAAATTGAAATATAGAAATGTTAATATCAGAACATTTATTCCTATCTCTCCTATGATTTTTATCTAGCATTCTATAATAAAGTTCCATACAAAACGCGCTGTCTAGAATCGTATCAGGCTGGAAGATTAAATCAATCGTCCGAAGAAATATGTTGGTGGAAAATATAAAGGAAAAACGTGAAAATGGGTGGGGCCTGGATACGATGGAGTAGAATAGAAACGAAAACGTGACAAAAGGTAGCACACGTGGCAATCACCTCGTTAGCGCGCCATTCGCCTGGAAAGGCGCTTTTTCAAGTAGTTAGGGTTCGGGATTTCACGGGAATGGAAAAGACGGGAAAAGAAAATTGTGGGTAAGGTCTTTGTGCGCGCGAAATCATGGCTCTCGAACTTCTCGCATCTCGAGGACGCTATTGTGTCCGCCTATTGGCTGGATCGTACGCGATTTTTCACCCTTCCTTCAACAGGGACCCCTTCTTCAGACGCGTTTCTCCTTTCGCGATTTCTTTAAAGTTTCTCTGCTGCTACCACAGCAGGTGATTTATTAGTCATGTTGAAAAGAATCGTTAATGGCTTGGCATTTCGTATCAGCGACGAAGAATAAAGTAAGTGTTATAATACATAATATAGCGTTGGTTTACGCCACGCTTGAGTGAATTTTATTTGAGATAAAGATAACAGATAACGTCTTGAAAATAACATGTCAGTTTCAGTATTGCGTCGATCGATCCGAAACTTTTTAATGTAAAAAGGACAATGATTTCATATCGGACTAACTCTTGAACATTTTGAAGTAAGAAAGATATAATAGATTACACTTTAGATACATTACACTTAGATTACTTAGGTTTTAAAAAGTTTTATTCGCTGAAATTTATAAAACACGAGGCATAAGATAAATATTGTTACGAGAGCTTTCATACTGTCAGAAATAACGAATTAAGATATTAATAACGATATAAAACATGCTTTATTAAAAATGTTAGAATGTAAATTAAAATTATAATTTGTATGATAACATATTATATTAATACTTTGTAGCCGAATTGTACATATTAATTATTATTTTAATCTGAATATGTATGAAAATTTTAATTTAGTTCCATGTAAATTATTTGAAAATTGAACGTAAATGATGATAAATATGCAAAATTATTCATTAGATGCTTAACAATGAATAAAATTTCGTTAAACGTGAATAAGACTGTCGCGTGTTCCATTAATATATATGGTCTAACATTGTTTGTTGAAACAGATCATCTTTTCTATTCAACAATCCACTAGATTTATTCCCTCGTTACAAAGAGAGTGAATTCAATATTTTGTTATCAAAGTTTTTTAGCAATCAATTCTTCTTCGATCTTGAATACGTAATAAAATATATCTGGTATCAAAAACACTACGATGTTTTGAACAGCCTAATGAATTTCAAATTCTTGATATTGCTTTAATTGTGGAATTCCCGCTTTAAAATCTTGGTCAAATTACAAGTACAAATATCTGTTGCGTTAATACGATGGTTGCGTAAATATTCGTTTCGGGTAGAAACGCGACAAAAAATTGCTTTTAAATTTAGCAACAACCTTAATCCTAGAGACTGTAAACAACGCGGACACGTCTATTAAAACATTGTAATTTAATTTCTGCATGCTGTGCGCGGTACAATATTCGTGCTCAAGAATTTTAATTAAAAACATTTCATAGAGAAAATTCGATGCTATGAAAAAAGGGGGCGAAGCGGCGACGAAACAGAAAAGAAAAAACGGCACAATGTAATTTTCGACTCTTCATAAATCCAGAAAATTTCGTTCGATTCACGTGGTAAGCACCGATGGCATCGACTTTTGAAGGTGGCTAGTATGGCGAATTGAAACCGCAGACTGGCGGTTTCCGATTAATTCGCGCGGATATACCACACGGACACCTCTTTAATTCGATCGGTTCCTTTATTTATATGGCATCGCGTCCTTGAAAAAGAAATAGGAAAGAACGCAATAAAACGTGAACATTTATAATAACAAATTTATGGCACCAATTACTTTTAGATATTTAAATGGCCATTAAACAAGGTATTAGATTAATTGGAAAGTTCCATATGGAGTTCTGTCTGAAGTTCTGAAATAAAAAGAAAAAATGGTTAAAGCATAAAGGCAACAAGATCGCCTCTAATATCGCGACCTCCTCTGTAGCTTGCGATCGAGAATTTAATTTTCTCTCGAATTACGACAGTCTTCGTACCTTGCTAGAGCGAAATAATGAACCGAGTGGATGGCACTGCTTCTTTCTCCTACCTTCCCTATTTTTCTTTCACTGATCGAGGAGACTGAGTGCTGCTGACCTTCTATAGGACTTCGGTTGACTGGAATCTGTTCTCCCATAATTTGCCTGCTCTCTCGCCACGAAGCTGTACATTCAATGATGTACTTTGAGATGAAGAGAATCGACGCGATTCAGGTTGAGAGGAACGACGAATGTTTCTTCTATCTCGAAAAGTTGCAAGAAGAATTAAATTCGACGAATGTTCCAATTTGATTCTCCGATGTTCCCCAATTTTCACGCATAACTTTTTCTCTCAGATTGCTTTTCATTAATAATTTCAATTTAACACAGGGAAGCATAGATAAAAATCAAAATCTACTGTCATAATGAACAATTCCTGTAGTCTCGAAAACACGATTGTACATTGCGCGGATTAAATTATAACAAATTGCAGCGGGAAAATGCATGGAATCAGCGGTGCGAGAAGAATGTAATAATGATAAAAAGGATAATCTTTGCTGTAGGGTCGTTGTTGTTTTAATACATTAGTTAGGCGCTTCTCTTTATGGAAATCCCCCATCTGCTGGATCATGCAAAAATTTTCTTGTCGTTTAAATTAATTCACTCGCAAGTTAAATTACTTCACTGTACAATTATTCATTATCCTTTTACTTAAAATTGTATTAGTTCATATCGGAACTGACACGTCTATCGATAATCCTCAGTCTATGCAATATCGAATTATTTTTACTTCGCTTTTCACATTTGAGATTTACAGGATGACCGCATTTAAGTGTTTGGAGAAAACGTAAATTTACATTAAAGTATTAGAGTTTGAATTTCTTTTATTTCTTCTCGGTGCTCCATTTTCCGAACAATCTTAAATCAATGTGCACTCTGCCGTGTAAATTCTCTTTATAAGTGCAATTTAACACCAAATTCTTCGTAAGCTGGTAAAAGCGATCAGACACATCCACATGGGAAGCGGAGGAGGAAAACCGTCGAGTCATCGCTCCGAAGCTGAGGCATTTAATACTACGCGTTTAATTTGGGAAATTCGTTATTAACAATAAACCTTATCCATTAAAACAATGATAAAAGGAGAAATTAAACATTTAAACAATAATCGTGTTCAACCCATTCAAATATATAAGACAATCCTTATTGCTTGTTATTATAAGCTTTTATTGTCGTCTCATTTAAATCATTTTCTTCACAAACACCTAATATAAATATCTCCGATTATATTTATATATTGCTTTTGACTACTGGTTTAATTAATGCATATTTTGATGTGTCTATAGACAGCCAAAAGAGAATGAATTAATGTAATTATCGATTTTTCTGGACGGTCTCGTGAAATTCACTTGCTTGTTGATTCGTCGAGAGTCTCCTTGAAATGAAATAAGGGGCGCGGGGTATTCAGGTGTTAAGAGAGGTCAAAGTGCCTGGCTGATGAGTCGCAAAAAGGTTCGCAGAATGAAAAGTCAGGGTTGCTACTTCGATATTGATCGATCTTCATTCTACGAAATAAGAGTCTCGAGTTTCCTCATTTGTACTTTGTCGATCCAAAAATTGCTTCTCATCAGATTTCACACTCTAATTAAACAATTTTTCAATTCGTTACTTTGTACGAGTTTAGAACAAATGTAACAAATATAACATTTTAGTCAGCGACAGTCCCTTTTTTATTTTCGCGATTCTAATTCACTGATACTCTGCAACTCATCTAATAAGAAATACATCTGTACGTGGAATAGCTACAAGGAACATTCCATGTTAGGAAAGTGCTAAAAGTTTTTAGAGGCTTTTAATCTAAAGATCGATATAAATCGTCGAGTTTCCACGTTGCTTTCTATATTTCGTTCCTTTCATTCCTCTTCCATCCCTTTTATGTATCGCCGCACGGCTTTGCTAAGCGAATAAATTACTCGGAATAAATTTTCCTTCAGGAAATCGAGTGATTTGGAGAATTTCCAACTTCGATATCTCGAGGTAGTCCGGAAATTAGAGACCCTGGTTTGTATACTCAAAGGAGACACAATCAATTCGAGAAGCAAAATGCTAGGGAAGCACGAAATTGGCTCAAAAAATTATATTCCAATTTCAAATGCTGACTTTTTCCAGAATAGATAGTATTTATTCAAAGATACAATCTATTTGATATTTTACCAAATGGTCTACAATATTACAATTTTTAACATTAAAATTTCTTTACATTCGATAACGGACAATAGTTCAACGCGGTTCGATTTCATCTTCCTTCGCCGATAAAAATTTTAATTGATTCTTTGTCCATGACCAATCACACAATGAACACATACATGACTGAGTTTCTTAATTTCGCACACATTTAGAAGCAAGAAGCATCACTGTTTCGGACAATTAGTTTTTCCGGCTCGTTCGTCGCGAGCTCATAATAAAGTTTGCACATTATGCACGCAAATTATACGTCCTCTGCACAACAGAGATGTTTCCATGCGCACTATAATGAATAATAAAATTTATTGCCACTGTGCTGTTGTTGAATCTCATATCTTGTTTATAACGTTCCGTGGCATACATCATCGTAGTTTGACGTAAAATGAAATTGGCACTGTGAATTGTGCATTGATCCTAGAGAAAGAGTATTGTCTTATTAGTATATCGTTCGTTTGCTGGAAGTGTGATATAGAAACAATTAAAGCTTGTTTTGATTACCGAAGCCAAAGAATCACAATATCATTCGTAAGTGTGAATTATTGTTTTGGCTTTAATTTCATTGCAATATCCTTAGCAATTAAAGTATAATTTGCATCGGGAAAATTTAATAATGCTTTACCTATGAATGAGCTTGTTTTAATGAAAAATAACTATAGAGGCTAATACTCACGTACAATACGTTCAGAATTTAGGTCACAGAGACAGTGAAAAACATTCGTATAGAAATACCTCTGTCCCAGTTACCTTTGCTTTTAAATAAATCATATATTTTCTATGCGAATTAAAATACGATCGAAATTGTCCAAAATTTGGATAGAAAACATATTTACAAATATGTGAAATCTTTATAGATTCGATCCAGCTAAAAAGAGCGTGCAATCCTAGCCCGTTAGGTAAAAAAAATTATACGTTAATGGGTTTATCTACCAGTAACCGAATCCATAAAATTTCCTATACCAGTAACCATATTTCTGTTTCATTCTTTCACCTTAATCTCCCAATCTATAGCATCTTTACGTAACATCTACTCGCAAGATAACCTGAGCCAAAGGTACTAATTAACTTGAAGACACCATGAAACGAGCAAAAAAGGGCACAGCAAACAAACCATCGTGGCACATTCGTGCAAACAGGAGCAATTAAAACGCATGTCTGAACATGGTTCGTTCTTTTTACTATCGGTCGTATATTCACGTGGGGGTGGCGGGCTCCATTACCAGAGATACGGTTGCCTGGTGTGACCAGGGGCCATGTGTATGGCGGTAAACGAGAGTCGAATGGAAATTCGATAATAATTATTGCGGGACCGCGGCGCGAACCTCCGTAGCGTCGAAAAGCTGCGGGAGCAGGTCGCGGCTGTAGCGGCCATAAATTCTGGGTCGGGCTACGTTATACGGCACTGCACCGCGCTCAGATTGGCCAAGGTACAGCCGGGAGCTAGACGAATGTGCACATTTATCAGGGTCGACCCCGGACGGCGGCTGATAATTCGATTAAAAAATCGTCGACCGCCGTCGTTGCGAAAAGACGAATCTCATCCTTGTCCTTTTTCTGAATATTTATCCCCCAAGCTAATCCCGCCTTTCCACTCTGGGCAAATTGCTCGCGGAAGGCGGAGAGTCCAACGGCAGGAGAAGGATTAAGCGACGTCCTCGCGTGTTATCCAAGAAATTTCGTAATTTACGCTTACATTTGCTTCGTCGTCTTAGAAATTCCAGAGGAGATTGATAAATTTTGGCGATATTTGTCGGCTGCAGATTGTCGGATTGTTTCATAAGCTTTGCGATATATCGCAGAAGAGCACGCTAAAATCATCGTGTATAATTTAAGAGTTTAAAATAGGAGTTTCAACGTATAGCATTGTTAACACGTACTGGGCGGTTTGCGATGATGTAGCGAGGCGACAATGCTGCTTTTGAAAGAAGTTATTCTGAGGATTTTTGGGATTGTATAACGTCGCATTGTAAAAAGAGATGTTAAGGCCAAGTATTATGGTTCCAGATCGAGTCTGCGAGATCTGTTCGCTGAAGGTAAAAAGATTTGTACACGAGTTAAATTGGCGTGGCAACATTTGTCGAGCGGAAAGAAAGCTGGAAAGAAACATAGATAGATCTGTGCGAGTTATTTCGCGGATTTCCACGTTCATGATTGGTTTCCTTGGGATGTTTTTTTCCCATTTAATTGTATGAGAGATAATCTGTTCCTGTTTGCCATATTGTACTACGGAAATATTAACGTTGCCATATTCCACGAATTCCTTTCGACAAAAATGAATTTTTGTGTTTTAAAAGATTGTGGTATTTAAATATTTCTTACTTCATGAAAATTTGGATCGTAGCTTTATCTCACGATAACCCAAAAAGCTAAAATAAATTATTCCAGCATTTATAATTTTCTCCGCCATATTCAGCATCAAGTTACATCTTCTTCACTAAAAGAATCGTTTGTCATTTTTTTGATACTTTCATCGTTTATCGTTTCAATTTTTCCGTTAATATGCCGGTATATACTACAAATAAGAAAATGCCTATGCAACTGAACAACCATCTCATCTCATCTATCGATCGATCCCTTTTCGTTCGAGTATAGCGATACTGCTGCCAATAATGCGCCGGAATATGCGTACATTCGAACGGGTATTACGGAATGTTATTATAACCGAGTGGAATTCTGTTGCGTGTACTACAGTGGATCACCATTCCGACTAAACGCCACTTCCGAACGATGCTGACATGTAAATGTTCGGTTAATGAGCTGCATATAATCGCGATTTCGCTTCGTTGTTCTTCACTCCGGACGCGAAGGCCAGTCGACGTTAAATTCGGCTAGGTTATTGCAATCCCTGTGCTCGAATAGCGATCATCTCTTGAATCTCGAGATCGTAATTTCATAATCGAGTGAAATCCTTCATTTCCTAAACTTCGACGTGTATTTCCTGCTATAGAGAATATTTGTCATATGGAATTTTTTCCCACTTTTTCGATATATTATTTCATAGAAAATTGTTGTTATTTCTAGTTCTAAGAAATAATTTCTCGATGTTGATAATTTATGCTTCCCTGAAAACATAGATATCATCTACGAAAGTAAACAGTTTAGTTGTAGCCATCGCATAAATTATTCTTCGAAATTGTAGAAGCAAATTTTGGACGCTCTTTTGGCTTTTTGTTTTCTAATTTACGAGCAAGGTTCTGACAAGCGGATGAAAATTTTGCGAGTATAACAACAGAGCTCTAACTTCATATCAATTTCTAAAACTTTAACGAGATATAGAGAGTGTAACCTCGTAAACTTTCCTTTCTACAAGTATACGCAGTTTGCCCAGGTCGGGAATACTTTCTCATTTATTAGACAAGCGATTAAACGGCGCTTTATCACGAGAGAGCATTATGTCATACGAGCGTTTTTATGCTGTCACCCTTTGATGTGGTTTCCATGAATTACCCAGAACGTTGAAATGACAGTTTAAAGCTATTGAGCGTGTTGCATGATTTTCGATTTATGCCGATAAATTTGAAAAGGAAAAAATTCCGAGCCTATTAACAAACAATAGTATCACTTTAACGATATTAATCTCATAGTAGCGTGCAAAGGAAACTTTAATAGAGAATTTATTTGATAATAATCTTTGCCGTGAAATTAATTAAGAAAGTATCTCCGAAAGCATCGTGACTGTAGAAGAAAAAATCGAGGCCAAACGAATCTGCCATTATATCGAACAATGCCGGTGCGAAACACATTATACCGCCCTTTGTTTCTTCCATTATACCTGTACTTAGCGCTTAAACACTCCTTTGAAGGAACGCACCGCTTGCACCCTCTCGAGAGGGTTGCTCGCTCACCGGTGAATATCACGTAAGAAATTACATCGAAAGAGTGGGACGCTAAAGGAGGTGAAAATATGGAATGGAGGACAGCAGGCGGTGTGGGTGTAATTATTTAAATATACGTCGCCGTCGGCGAGCTTCGAGCGGGAATATTTCACAGCTCGCGCCATATTACGCCAGTAACTTACGTCCGGCTATTCGGGCCAGATGTTTCTGGGAGGTTCAGACGGACGAGTATTTACGAGAGGAGCCGACCTCATCCGATTTCTCCGTCCCTCGGCTCCGATTCGTGTCACGTGGTCACGTCTAGCGATGGAGTGGGGATAGAACGCGTAGTAGTAGGGATGTATCGCGCGGTGGTGGGGCAAGCGTTGTTGGGGAATTGTTGCGAGGGTGGGGAAAACGGAGGTGGCTGTTGTGCCCGATATTGATGTCAAGGTCTTCCATCTCGGTCGTACTCTCTTCTCGCGTGGGTCGCGCGAAATCAATAGGATAAAATCGTTGCCGACAGGCATCTCGTTTCTTCTCGCTTCCCATAGCTTCTGATTACGTTTCAAGCGATGCAACTAGCGGCGATTAAAGCGTAACATGCTTTGGAATTTATTTGGGGCTTACATCGTGCTCAAGCTTCTTCTGTCCAGCCTTTGACTTCCAAAAATATCTTTCGGACACGCTTGTTACTTTCGAGACGAAAAGCGAGATGGACAACATAAGCCATAAAAAACAGTGCTTCCGCTGAGAAATACAATAAATTGTTTTCACATTTGCAAGAAATATTTGATGCATTTTTTCCATTTCAATATAAAATAATATCTGCAGATCATGGACGGTCTGGTATCACACGATATACATGTTTTACTCGTTATAGTAAGTCTAGTTCATTATTTCTGATTAGAGTCTTTAAATGTGCTCACAAATGACACCCATAAAGTTCCAGTCAGGTGATTGAAGATGCAATTCTGCTGGACCTCCTCTCTTATCTATCTTTCACTAAAGATTCCATTTAAATGTTGTCTCACATTCATTAAGAAATATGATGGAGCATCTTTACATCAAATATGATTATGGCAGTCGTGCTTCATTATTATGCTAATGAAATTAGAAATGCTAATGAAATTTCAAAATGTTTTGTATAATACACACAATACACGTAACGATTTATTTATGGTAAGAGTTTCAATATTTTTGCGAGCCACTGTGCGTTGATTAAACATTTTTTACTTTCCTCGGTGAGTGCTATAAGCTCACTAAATCTTAGAGCTCAGTTTTAACATCCTACATATTCCCAACTGCGGAAACCTTTGTCATAATTCGTAAAATTTTATGCTTTCTTCCAGAGAGTTTCGATACTTCTTTTTCCTTTTCGTAAACGCAGAAACTTTGCAACTTCTTAGTACCATCGGTTTATATTCGTGCATCGTAGCGGCAGTTAATCACCGTGACTTTAATTTCAGTGTTATCACATGCAGCCTCTACTCTACTCCTCCGGGAGGACCAAGTTGTCGTATGTAATAAATTATGTCTTCTGCTTTGTTTCTATGTCCGATTGTTTCCTTTCTTCCCTGTGTTCTCAACAACGATGCTCTACGAAGGCTGTTTCTTACACCTCCGTCTTCATTTCGCTCTTCTTCGGAGAAAGCGACTCCAAGTTTCCACGACTGTTTAACACCTTCGTTATCGTTAGAAAGGTTAGTACCTTTTTATCTATTAACGTCTGCTTCATTCATAACAGAGGTAATATCAGAAGAGAAGTTTTATTTGTGACTATAATAAAATAACGGCTATAATAATGAAAATCCTTCTAATGATGGTGATTATTCATTAACATACCGAAATATCGAATCGCCTTTTCTGAACTTTTTGCTGCATTTGGAATTCGCGTATCGATAGCGATAAATAGAGACAGTTTATGTATTTATGGGAAATATATAAGTATAAAAATATATAGAATGCACATAGTGAGGATGACTACGTGAAATACCTGAGTTAAACCGCCCATTATGATATTTAATGAGTGGAAGAAATCTGTATATATATATATATTTCACTTTGTTGTCGTAAGAATTCACTGTAAAGATTTGCATTTAAAATCCAACGATAATAATGATTTAAATTGTTATAATAAGGTATACAATATCTTAATAATATTTCTGCGATTGTAATAGCAAATTCTATGTCTGCATGATCGCAGAAAACGTTTGGATAGGTTCAAATGGAATTGTTCTTGCGTGGCAGCTCTGCGAACACTCCATAACACATATGCCCCTTTATATTGTCTGATCACAAAACTCGATATCTACTTTGACGAGTTTGAATCTACCTACACATTTCGTCGATTGACGTCAGTGAATGCACTAGACACGTTCATCGATTTACTTTCAATGTCTCTTGTTACCGATTAATCTCGAAGGTTCATGGTTTAGCGTCCGTTCTCCGAAACGCATATTTCACTTTTATCTTTCATATTTATTCATTTTCTTCTGATACTAGAGATTCTTTAGAATCGATATTTTTTAAATTTATTTTTAAAATTATCAAGCGGAAAAATATTAATTTAAAGCAACAGATAAATGTTATTTTAAATTAACATTTATTTAGTTCTTATGTTTGAACAATGAAGCGACTGAGGGAAAACATAAATGTAAGCTATTTTTTAATATACATACGATCCTTTTTTAACAAATATTTTCAAATAATGATTACTGGAACTAAATATCATTTTTCATATTCAAATACTAAAATTGTATCTGTAGGAAATGAGGTTGAATAGTCGCATACAATAAAAATAGTCGCGGTTGGTATTTATGAGAGTGCTTTGCCTCGCGGAAGTTCTAAGTTTAAAATAAAGTGCCACGCTCGTGATTATAAGAAGTGGATATGGTTTCAATGACGTAAATATTTATAAAAAGATTTCCTTTCGATATATAAATAGGTATTTAGTATTAACACGCGAAACATGTTGCACTCTTTCACCTTTTGCATATTTCATTCAACTGTGGCTGTTTCAAGTTTCAAACAGAGTGAGATTTCTTGAAATATATGGAAAGTATGTCATACGCGTATCGATCCATAGGTAATTAGTATCAATCCTATCTTTCTCAATAATAATTATTAAAAACTAGAGATAGAAGGTCGTAATTTACATTGCTTTTGAACTAAAAGAGAACAATTTTATATATACCCCATTAATTTAAAAAAACTATAAGATATAAACAATTTTTATTAAATCTGAAATTCCTTTTCAACACGTTTCTATAGATAGCAGCTTTGTACATATTTGCATTCGATGTCATGAAGATGTCCTCAACTGTCAGTGTTTTATATTAAAAAAATCCCCTCTAAAAAAATGTCTAAAAAACAAACAAGCAATGTTTACCAGTACTATTTATCAGTAAACACTAATCGTCTTGTCTGCACATGATACCGCACCGGTTCGTCAACAAAATTTCGATGCCAACAATTTGAAAGTTTTTTATTTGTCGAGATTCAGCGAAGAGTCCTCGATCCATAGTTTGTGATCTCCATCTCGCAAAAAATTATTCGTTTACGGATGCACGGAAAATGGTCGAGTATAACTTTTTAATTGCTCGACTATCAAAACCTTTTTCCACAACGATGCCCATACACGAATGAAAGGGTCAGGCTAGATCGAACGCGTTGCAGATGCTTTTAAATATATAACGTCCTTTTCCCTCATCGATCAGTCTCGTAAAACGATTTCGATGGCAACAGGTGCACGAGTGGAAAAAAAAAAGTAGGAAGAAAGTTATATCAACCCAACGAGGATTTCAGATTAATGGGATAACCTAGAGGAGAGGTTGCGGAAGAGTGACTGGCACGGAATAGGAGGAAACGATCCGGTAACACGATGCAAATTGCAAATGAAATTTCGAAAAGAGTAGCTGCTTGGAATCCGGTGGAATTTTCTCGAGGATATCATCTATGTTCGTTTCCCATCCTCCTGTTATTCTCGATATTATATTGTTAATCACATTTAGCAAACTGATTGAATGATTGTTCCCTGTGATACTGATACTGGTCCCTGACGCACATCGCCATAAAGATTTTATTTCTATACATATGTAACTGTATTATTGTGGGAACCTTTATTGTGAACATTCTCAATTATCGTCCTATACGTCATATATATTCAAATTTAGAGAAACTCACGTACTCCATATGTTATGTTAGTTGGTGAGAACTTCATTAACGTTATCTGACTAAACGGTGTTCGTATAATTGGTTGTTCGATTAAGCGGTGTGTACGCTGTTTGGATAATGTTCAGTTAAGCGACATTCCAGTAATCGGATGTTCGGTTAAACGCCGTTCAGACAATCGACATTCTAACGTAGTATAGCTCATGACCTATCATAGAGTTCAATATTACCTTGCGATAATAAAAGGATATATATGTCCCATAGGTAGAAAAATGATTAATCGACAAATCAGCATAATATATCAACGAAACATTAGATAATGGTCTAATATTTCACATTCAATTCTTAAAATATAATTTTTCATCCTGCAATCTGCTTTATTTTCAAGTAAAAGGAACGAAAGAGCAATATAGGAAAATCCGTTTTTTTTTCTGTGCATCATTTAAGTAATTATAAAGCTAATTACTTGGAACAGTAAGATTAAAGTGTTTAAACGTTTATGATATTTCATTCAACCTAATTTAATCGTAAAAAGTAAGACGAGAGAGGATATTCAATAAAATGATGATCGTAATAAATGTTTTTATAACTGATTTTTGTTCCGATCTTTTCTAAACATCCAGAATTCTTAAAATCATTATTTTAATAAATAGTAATTGTAATAGTAATTCTAAAAAAGATCAGTACACTACATTATTTCATAAAATTTGTATAAAAATATGTAGCTACTAAATTCGTTACCAATTTTTCGAGTAATCTGCAATATTATATCCACGAAGCTAAAATCGTAATATTGTAGCTGTAGTGCTCATGAAACTCACGATAGCATCATAAAAATCGTCGCGAAAAGAATAACCGAATCGTTCAATTGTTCAATCGAAATCTGTTTTTAAGCGGCGTCTTTAACGTTTCTTTTTTTCTGGTTCGATTTCTCACCTCGAAACGCTCTAATTGCATCCAGCTGTGGCGTTTTCTATTTAGTTTCCGGGCTGTGGTAACCCAATTAAAACTTGATCGAGGCGACGAGGGAAGAACGGTAAAAGGAGAGGGGGAAACGAAGCTGCCGGATGAAAGAAGCAAAATGCCCCCGTTACAAAAATGCCACGCTACCCAATGAAATAGACGGCGGCGACATCGATTTTGAAAAATTCGATTAGCGAGCACAATGGCTGGCCATCCTCCGCGTCCTGCAGCAACCTTTCGTCGTTCGCTCATTTCCGACTGCCTCGCCAATCATCATAGGCCCCGACTTTACCTTTCCTTTGGATAGACACCTATTCTTTCACTGTTTCTCTTTTTCACCTTTCTGTCGAACCTTTCTCCACATTTCAGCTAAATATAGCGACGTATATTGTTAAAACATGATGATTCTGACATACTAAATAGCGAAATATCGCAAGAAGTTACAGTGGCTGGTATTTTCATTTATATAGATTCGGTATCATTTATAATAATTTTCGTATCATTGGATAGTACTTTTGTATGGTTACTAAAATTTCATACTATGGACGTGAAATGTAGAATCTAGTAAAAAATGATGTATTGGAAAATAAGGATGTATATAAACATTTCTTTTAGAAATGTATCCTCCTTTACATCGTCTGTATATCACTATAGAAAGTCTAACAAACTTATATTTGGACTGAATTGGACTGAAAATTTATCTTTTAAGAAATAACTGTTCACCGATGTAACCAACAAGTGCATTAAAAGAGCGGTGTTACCTATCCCAAGCTATCAGAAATAATAGAAAGTTTTTCAAAGAGCGGTATAAAAGTGGTACGAAACGAGGGAGATAATAAGCTCATAATCCGCTAAAAAAATTTCTGTAATTCGTCAGAAAGAAGAAATGAAACTCCGGGGTTAGGGAGTAGAAACCGTAAGCTGTTAACTAGGCGTGCGAATGAAAGGCGCAGCCATCGCACCTTGAAGGCAGCCACGCAGAGAGACAGAGAGAAAGTTAGGATTAAAATGCGAGAGAATAGAATAGAATAGAATAGATTTTTCCCGACAGTGGACGAGGAGTGAAGTCACGTTTCGAAATTTTTCGCCTGTGTTATTTCCCCGGGTAATGTTGGAATTACACGACACGGCGAGAAATTGCAAAACAGCCGACTCTGCCACGTAATGCTCTTCTTAAAAGCTGCGCTGCCGCAACGGAACGGTGCCTGAAAGTTTCTCTCTCCGGACGCTTAATACAGTGCACGGGACTGAGTAATAGCGTGACACTCTCTAGGGGTAATTAGATGATCGCCCTGTGAAATGGTTCTCTATCGTTAAGTATACGACGTTTCGTTCGGTTAATTTCACGAAATTGTCCAGAAACGTGATTGCTTCGTGCGTATTAGTACACTTTTGTTGATTTATTTATGTTAATGTCACTTTACGACTTAAAAGCAACATTTTATCGTAACGTAGCATAAAAGTGTAAAGAACTTGTTAGATGTAACTAAAGATATATCTAATTGTTAGGACAAACAATAGTTGAATATATTCAATATTTTAATATTTTTACAACTAATATCTTTTAAATTATAAAGAAGGTTTAGCTTCAATATCGAGTAAAGAGACAATCAAAGGAGGCAATTTTCTTTCGAAAAAAGAATTTTGTACCACCTAACACGTTGCAGTTCTCTGGTAAACACAAACTAGAGAGCCATTTTCGGAATTGTATCGCATTCGGTGCTTTAATAAATTGTTATACTTGTCAGAGGTCTGATTGGCCCCGATATTGTTATATAATTAATATTCGCTACCCACGTATCAGGCTATCAAATTTTCAATTCGCATTAAGTAAATTCAAAGCAGCGCGTTTTCATTATGAACACGAAGCTCACAATCGTTCTCTCCTCGAGTCCAAACTTTGAATTTCACATCGCTCCGCGAATTAATATAGGAATTTCTACGTATATGCGAACAAACGTAGCCAGATGTAGTTATATACATAGTATATAATGTTTTATTACCTTTCTACTATTTTTCTATTACTAAATTCGATAAAATGAGGAATTTTAGATCTTTTTTTATTATTATTATTGAAAGCATGCACATGTCTTTGACCAAAACTATGTTGGCTTTAATTATTTGAAAAGTACGTTATTCGGATATAGGAATTTTTATTCAATTTACAATAAATTTTTATATATGTCTGTGGGTCGCTATCCAAATTCAATTTTGTCTAGATCAACTAGATCGCTGAAATATCAAATTGTACGGCTTATAGCGTAATAATTCGTAACCACAGTATCGCCACAGCCATAATAGAAAGCCTTAGTCTGTGTATACACATGTTTCACACCTCTACCAAAATTTCGAAAAGTGTTAAACTCGTCTCAGTCGCACGTAACCCAGAACTAATTCCAATCTTCTGTGGCAACGTAGACAGGTTAAAAGAAAGCCAAGAAGTTTCAACGTAGAAACTTCGATTAACTTCCACTCGGTTGAAGAAGAAACTTCAACTAATATCTGGGGTTCATCGTGCCTCAAAAATAATTTCATCGCGTGCGTTTGCTGGAAGAACGGACGCGAATTTGTCGCAGACACATTCGATTGGATGTTTCTGATAAAATCTCATTTTTAGAGTTTTGAATGATACCACAATTGTTAGTAGTTGCACCACTTATCTATATTTCTAAATAAATACAATAGATTTTTCCATCTATTCTTAAACACATTAATGTGACAAGTAAAAAATTACATATACAATAATAAACAGTATTTATTTGTTATAACTTCAATATCTTTCACTATCAATTAGCTACAATTTCTCTGATCCTTAATTTTGAACGTAAACATGTAAAATTAATCTGATTTGGTTATTTTTACATGCCACTGTATATGACTTTAATGTTTTTATACAATTATTCAAACATTTTATACAAACTTATACAATTTAGCAATATTGAAAAATAATGCCACTTGTATTCATTTCTTCTTAATAAACATTTGCATTGTAAATGCTTGCAAATATTCATTTTTAACAGGAATAAAGTTTTAATCGCTTATAAACGTAAATTTGCTTATTTACAAGAGGAAAAATCCTAATTGAGTAAGGTTTCTCATTCTGAACTGCAAACTAGGAATTGATAATTGCTACTATAGACAGTTTCGTAGCGGTATAATAGTATACTAAAGTGAATCATAAGTTCTTGCATAGTTTAAGCGGAAAGTTTATTTCTCTCGTAACAGTTCTATTCGAAATTAAGGATACTGTGTTCTATAGTCTTATGCTAATCGTATGACTTCCCATTATATATGAACATTATCTAGCAGAATAATTAGTTGCAAACTGAAAACTGATAGTATGATTTAACTTTTAGTTGTCGGCAATTTTATAATTATGTATAATATGCACCTATGTGTGCTCATAAATTGAAAATACTCAAAAATTTGATGCGAAACATCTTTCATTAAAGACACGATGACTTCCAATACTGTTGCAGCACCCTTTAAAACTGAATAACATTCTTAAAGTTGTACCAAATGACTTGGGTTTTTTTTTTTTTTGAGAAGTTACAAGGATTAGTTTACCAAATGACGTATAAAAATATTTTTGAAAAAAATTAAAATTGGTAGAAATCGTGAAGAACAAGATAAAACTCACAAATTCCAACTTTTTTTATCTGGGCTTGTAATAAACATTTAAACAACACATTTTGAATATTTATATCAGTTATATGTATATATGCTGAAAATTATATTGAAATCAGTTGATACGGAAACAAGTGACAGGTATCGAAAGATATAAATTTTAGTCTGAAAGTCGTAAAAACTGCGATTTTCGCTACTTTTACCCATTTGTAGTTGATAGCAAGGTTAACTGACCTTAATGAATTTTCAGTATATATGTAGCTGACATAAATGTTCATTACAAACCCAGGTAAAAAAGTTGGAAATTGCGACCTTTACTTTTTTCTTCGTAATTTCGATCAATTGCACTTTGTTCAAAATTCTTCGATACTAAGTCGTCTAATGGACTAATCCCAACCTAAGCCTCTTAACTTCTCAAAGAAACCCGAGTCATTTAATTCAACTTAAAAAATGTTATGCAGTTTGCAATGGCGTTGCGACAATTTTAGAAGTCAATACATTTCATAAAATTTTACATAAACTAAGTTGCTTACAGATACAATACGATACGTTCGACAAAACGATACAAGAGATGGAATTAGTTAAAAATCAATTTTTAAACTTTTAGCATCTGGGCAATTTCAATAAATTTTACGCAAGCGATGTAAACTTTAAATTGATTCAATAAATTTCTCCGACTATCTCTTTCGTTACTTTGTCGCAATAAAGTTATTTCTTAATATTTTACCGTGCAATTTATAGATACGCGAAACAATTTGGATAAATTTCGCATAGAGTGATACAAGATTAAATACGAGATTGTAGAAATATTTAACGCAAACGGAGAGAGATACAGTGAGTGTCAAGGGAAATATATTTATTCGTGGTTCTGTTTCAACACGTGGAATATTAAAGCTACAAAATGTATGTAGATTTAGAGCTCAGATGTTCCATTAGCTTCTACGATTTGTGCACACGCCCGTAAAGAGGAAAATCCTTTACATCGACCAGTTGAAAAGATAATCTTAACATCTGCGAACTTTACTGGTGTTCGTGTTATCGTTTGTCATTTTCACGTAAAGCTGAATGCGCAGCTGTTAAACGCTAACGGTTATGTAATGTCTGATGTTGAGAAAAGAGATATACCCATTTCTTTAAAGCTAAAATTTATTTTCCGAAAGGATACCATCGGTTTCCTAAAAGAGTAACGTAACTAGAAAAACTAAATTGTTTGAGAAATTTGACGTGAAGCAGAAAGTTTGAAGCAGAAAATAATGGACAAATCTTTTTCTTCCACTATTTAGGTAATAACTTTCTGAGTTTGGTCTTAATAAAATATTGTTTATATGTATTTTGTTTATGATTAAGGAAAGGATTAAAACAGTTCCTTAATTTTAATATTCTTCCTGTGAAATAGCATATTTTTATCAAGTCAAATATCTTCTGTTCGAATGAGTAGTTCACTTTTGCAGTCATTGTTTATTAGCGAAACGCAAAGCCGCGAAATACCGACTGGAAGATGAATGAAAAAGAAAAATTACAAGTCGGGCAGCGCTGTATGATGCTTAATGACAAAGAGAAAGTGCGATAAAAAATTTCAGCCTAGTCGAGACGCGGAGTATTAAAACCGCCTTAAACAACCACTAGATAAGTAACAATAACGTTGTATACTTCTGTGAACCGCGGTCGTCAGCTAGATCAGAACTGGGGAAAAAATAAAGTGAAGGGGAGAGAGGGAGGAAAAACCTTGCTTATGTCGCGCACTTATGTCAACAAGCAAGCTCGGGGTCAACTCGGATCCAACACACGGAAACACAGAAAATCCAATATCCGTCGTGAAACGAAACGACACTTGAATATTCCGGCGATGCTCTACGCCTTCGAGGCGCACGCCAACCGAATGGCCATGAATTCGAAATTCTCAGATATAACCGGGATTTATTGAAGTTTTTGACAACGTTGATTTCGAATGTTCCTCGTACTGGCGTCTCAGTCGTATCTCGCCTTGTCGAAACGCGAGCTTGTGCGTTGATACATGTGTGATGTAAGTAGGTACAGTTATTCTCAAATGTATTCGTACTTAGCGTAGAAAATTCTCATATGTACAGGGAGATCCAAATAAAGTGTTACGAGCTGTTATCTCAGTAACTAATGAAGGTATCGATTTTATTTTTGCTGCAATTAAATGGTATATGGACGCTAATTATTTGGAGTGCAATCAGTTTTCTTATAACGAGTTGTAGAGTGAAGAAAGGGGCATCTAATTTTCTTTAAATAGAAGATGGCATTAAGTTTATATTATTCGGATACTTTTATCAAAGTGAATAACATTTATTTAAACTATTCTTTTTTATTGCGCGTAGTTGCAGAATTATAGTAGGATCAAATAACGAAATGGTGTAATTAATGTGATGTAACACATAATATCAAAATAGTAATTTTGTACCAAGAGATACATATTTGCAGTAATGATCATAATAAACTAAATATGCTTATAATGTTAACATTAATGTAAATTTTGCTTGATTTTATTAATAACGGCCAATAATTTCCTCCGGGCAACATTATCATGCACTCAATATAATGGTCTGTGCCGATGATAGGGGATAAAATTTTAGCTAAAATGTTAGGCGAAATTTAATTTTCCTGCTATTGTTTTACAAATGTTAATGGATACTGGAATTTAGTCGATGCAGTATAATTTCTAGTTTGACGGATATTTGTGTTAAAGCAGTATTTTCATTATTGTAATAATTAATAAGTTCACAGAACTATTCATGTAAAATTATGGATGCATTTTATAATATAAATTTGTAATAGTCGACATTTCATAATCAATGCCTTCTGCTTCATCTCATACCTAATTCTGTATTATAGACAAAGTCCATAATTAAAAGTAAGGTATGTAGGACATATTATGCTCGTACAATGTTTTTTATTTATTTTGTGTGGAGCTTCAACTACTGGAGTATAACGTGTATTTATGAGTCACTGGGTATAATTTTAATTTGCTTCATGTTACACGACAATTGGATATGCAATATTAATACAGCGATATTGCAAGCATAAATGTCATTCTCGTAGAATTTAATAACATAAATGATGAATGTCCAGAACCCAGGAAGATGTCTTTTCAAAATTTGTTAATTGATCAATGTCGAAACCATTGAAATATTGTATAAATGAAATTTAACACGAAGTTCAACAAAAAACAAACCACTATTTATTTTGTTAAGAAAGATGATATAAAATTTTTTAAATGGCGAACCTCGTATTTTTACAAATATACCAATTCAATGAGTCAAAAGGAAATATTTGCATCGGTGTGACTATTTAAAATTAGAATCTCTGATGATAAAATAACTTTCTATTCTATTTTTTACCTAATCCACTATTACATTTTTACTTTTACGACGAGCTAACAATTAATCAGAAAGCTACATTTATACACTACATAAAATAATTACGAATTTCGTGTGGATTGCATTACGCCCGCTTTCTGATCTATACAAATTGGATTCTGTACAAATATTACCGTACAAAGTACACAGAGTCATCTAGGTACGTAAGTTTTAATTGTTTCGAGCAATACGTTATCTTCACTGAGATTATTAATCAGCTTGATGGAAGAGTTAAAATTTTCAGCTTTAGATACGAGAAAAGGAAAATCTGAAGATAAGGATTAAGCTGAAAACTAAAAATATTTAAAATCTGCTTGAGAACCTACTCTTCAAGATACGTAGCTTTTAAAGGTTACGATAAAATAAACGTAAAAATCGTTTAATACAATAGTTTCTAAAAGTATATTCGTAAATTGCAAATATGAATTTTCGAGATGGCACTTTTCAGGTCGTTTACGATGAAACATGAACAGAAGGTTGTTAGCTTCCAAGGTAGTACTTGAAACTAACCCCTATTCATAGTCATGCACGGTGACTTTTTGACGAGAATAACGCAATCCATCGTAGCGTGTCTCGCTCTCTCGACATAATTATACGAAGTCGAGATCTTGAGGAGCTCGAGAGATCATGGTTTGCCTGAAATCCTCTGGCGGTACGAAATTCCCGGATATAATCCTTAGAATCCCTTTTACGTAGTTCTCAAACACTCCAGAACATGGAAAACCATTATTCTGTCAAATATTTCGAATCCAATCAAGTGCCTAGCTATGGTGGTATAACGCGATTCAGCCTAGCTCGAATAACTTTCGCTTTCTACCAGATAATCCCGATAGATATCGTTTGGAAATACCAGAAAATATTAAGGATATTGCTTGAGAAATTCATGACGTTATAATTGATATAGAAGTGAATTGCTATGAAGTGTGACAAGTAATATAGAGGTAAATTACTCGAAACACAATAGGAGCAAATTAATTGGCTATACGAATAATAGCTTACATGCTTTTGATGATGATTTTTATATTTTTATCTATGTAAAGGAAAGCAATATGGGGTTATCTAGAATTTACTAAATTTAGTATAATACTATTTGCATTATAATATATATTATGCATTAGAATAGTTATTTTTAGAGTGCTACTTGTTAAATAATTAAATTGATTTAAATAACAACTGTATTAGATGAATATACTTTTGTTAGAAAATGATCGTACAATTAATTTATTAAGCATTTTATTACATTGTTCATATATTTTATTATTGTATATTTCATTATATTGTATAAGTCTGGATTATGTTATTTAATTGTATTGCGTAATATATAAAATATACACGCTATGTATCTACAAATTAAAATTAAATAACCTAATTTGTATCTAACTCAAACTGTTGTGGTCACCTGTGTCCCAACGATACCAGCTGCGGGTTAATCTGTTTTAGATCCTCTGGGATCTATAGATTATTATATTACAAGCATAGAAAATAAAAGTAGCTAAGTTTATTATACGCATTACCATTCAAACGTAAAACTATTATTTAATTTTGAACATTTAATTAACATCGTGGTTATCACATTCAGCGAACGCATGCGAAATGACTGCATGGTAAAAATATACAAGAAATAATAATAAAATTTTCGTTTACGCGATATACATATTTCGGTGTTGAATAAACTTCCACCAAATAAGATTCAAACGCTAATTAGAACTCTCAAAGCTGCTTTTTTTCCATTGCCAGTGAATATAACTGCCCGATAATGGCCAGCTATACACCTAGATATATTTTCAACCATTTCACCACGATCTCGCACACCAACCCTTAAAAAACAATTCCTATTAACGGCGAACCGTTTCATTCGCAAAACGCTATTTCCCCAGCACGATCGAGACAAATGAAAAAATATTCAAACTAACCAGAGCGATCGATCGTGAAAACAAAGCGATTATACAACCCCTTCCGAACCTTTCGTCACACCTGCACCGGCTTGTTAGAGACGACAAAAATCAACGTAAACGTATGCCATGGTCGAAAAACCGAAACAAAAAACTGCACAAAAGAAACAGACACAGGTAAAATGGTACCTGGAGCCCGAACGGTATGTAAATCAGAATCAGGGAAGAACAACGATAAAAAAAGAAGGAGATATACGAGTTCCATCGAAGGACCTGACTATGTCCATGTGCGTCCCGCTTGCACGGCCGCCAATGCACACACAGGCCAATATACATATGTATATTGCCGAAGTTTACTTGCTGCAGTGCAGTAGTAACGTTGCCCCTTCATCCCCCGGGCTGGTACCGTGCACCCTGTGCATCTCTCCTTCTCTCTTGCCGCACGATTCACTTTCTGCCTTCCTGCATGCATGCTTCGTTCCTCTCTTTCATCCTCTCCCTTTCTCTGCTCTTCCTGTACCCTGCATCCTTGTCTCTTTCCATTGGTCTGCCTTCATCCGGTATCTCTCTCGCGTGCCACCCTCGCTCACCCTCTTTTTCTCTCCGCAGCAACGTCCGAAAATGGATTCTCTACCTGGCCCGGAATAGTTTTCGAAAAGTTTTGCTCGCACGCGACCGGCCGTGCAAACACACGCGGGTCCAGCTGTGCGCAAGTATGTGACAGCGTATATGCAGCCGGATACACGCACACACGGCCGCTCCTGACAGGTATTACGATGATAGATACGCGCGTGTCATCTTTTTTTGCGCGCGCTCGCTCCACCCCCACAGCCAACCCCTCGTGCTGGCTGCTGGATCTCTTCCGGTCCTTTTGCAACTGGCTGGCAGCCAGCCAGGATTCACGGTGCTACCACGAACCAGGACACTAGAGTTCGACGTGTAGCATCTCCGTGGGCAGCGCCATTTCAAAATGAATTTTTCTTTCCTCTATTCGTATCTTTCTCTGTTCCGCTTTGTACGTGTAACTTGTGTATATGTGCATGGATGGACGTGTGAGTGTGTATTTTTACTGTAACCGCGCGGCTTACCCGGTCAAACGAGGGCACGATAGCGAAGTTCGAGCCAGAGGACTGCGCGGTTTGCCCAAAAGAATCCGTTTTCACGAGAGAGCATTTCCCCCGGCCGCTTCTTTGCGACAGTTTTCTCGCGCGCTTTTTTCTCCCTTTTATCGTTTCTACTTTTAATATTTTATGTTTTTCTCCGTTCTTTTTTCTTTACTCATTTTTCCTCTTTGATTTTCCAGAACGATTGCCTGCGGAACTTGCCCTAAATGATGTTCAATTTACGCCACCGATGAGCGAACAGTGTTATGTTTACCAATGGTTTTTGTTTTGCAGTCGCAACTCGATTTCCATAGGTGGAATTAATTGATTGGAATAGTTAAAGAAATTTGATTAATTATTAATCAATTCATTTTTATTAATTATTTTAATTAATTAATAATTTTCTAATTAATTATCCAACTAATATCAAGCGAGCTTGAATTAAAGAAGTTACTAGTAATTGATAAATGCCTAGTCATTTGGAGTTATTTAGACTCTACTTACTCTCGTTAGCTATAGTATACGATACTCTATAGCACGATTCATTTTTTCACCACGCTTTGTCACCGCAGAGTCAGAAATATCGAAAATGAATTTTTTTTAACAAAACGAGAACGTTTCTCACAATCACTGCTATAAAACCAACAAGCACAGAAGCTGTAAGACGCTTGCGTGTATATTAAACGCACAAAAAGAAAGGCTAGAAGTGTAGAATATATATAATAGATCGTTTGGAGAGGTGCACTACAAGTCTTGAAATTCTTTTTGGTGTTGGTTGCTACGGTTCCTGGAGATGCTCGAGCTTTACCGCCCCAGTCATGTGTAAAAGATGCGTTCTAACACGGACCCCCGCTAAAGGAAAAGTTCGCTCGGAGGGATTGTACATAATCGTAAAGAAACAATGTTGCGAAGCTCGCAACACGGCGGAACAAGAGGGGCCACCTATTTTGCCTCGTCGCTTCCGCTTTTTGTGCGGCCAGGAAGCAACTTTAAAGCGTTTCAAATTAGTACGAGTGTTAGAGAGAGGGGGGGGGGGAGTAGGGAAAGAGGAAATTTAAATGGTTCACTTTGGACGGGGAATTAATTAACTTGCAGAGAATGTCAGAGAATTTTTTTGCTTAATGAAAATGGAGGCCAAGTTTGTTAAGAAGAATATTCGATATTCTTTTATTTAATTTGCAATAATTGGCCAATGTTTACTGCGACGAATGCGTTGGATTTAATTAAAACATCGTCGTGGATGATGTTTCGATCGAGCACGTAGTTTGTTATTTGAAAGGACAAGAATCATTAATGGTGTAACTCAATACATTGCTATTCTTTATCGAATAATATCCTATGTTTATTGTTTTAAAAAGCCCATTATATTTTCCAAACTATGGAAACGTATTGCAATAGAGAATAACGTTATAACGTAAATGATTATAAACCACGATATAATAAATTCACGCTCTCGAAATCTTCGCTTATTATAATTTCAATCATTTTTACAGTATGTGCACTATGCATAATACACAATCGTACGGTAGCTAATCTCAAGAAGAATTTTCTGAAAAATCGTTTATTTTGAAGCAAACAAAAAATTATTCATTTCATACCGAACGCAATTAGACGTTTATATTTTATCTAGGCAAAATGCGATTTGCCTTATTTAGTCTCTCGTTCATAACAAATTCACGATTATTAGCCTATCATCTATCTTCGAATTGTCAAGAATTCTGAAGTCCCTTAATCGCCAGTCATGTAAAAGAGCCCTAGAAAAGAGGAAGCGGTGAAAACAAACATTATTCCCCTGATCCTTTTCCACTATCCGTCCTGGACAAAGGTTGGCCAAACCTTTGACGTACATTTTCCTCGGATCGACAAAAGAACAATCGATCTTTCTCATCGCAGTTGGACGCGTTCCCGTGGCATCAGGGAACCTTCAAATTTTTCCGAAAGCACACAGCCGGAGCAGTGTGCGGAATAGAGAAAGCGCGGTGACAACAAACGCCCACCATAGTCCTCTATAAGAGAAGTAGCCTTTTGTAGGGGTTCCATGGAAGGCTCGTACGTTATCGCAAGTACGTAATCGTAAAGACTTAAAGTATAACGCCGTCGGGTCCTTTCTTTCGCCGGAAACCGAGTGCCGCCTCACCATCCTTCCTTTATCCTTGCCTCTCTCTTTCTGCCTGTCTTTTTCCCCTCTTTCGTCTTTTTCTCGTTCCATTCTATCGCGGCTACGGTGTTCCTCAACTTCAGAGAAGAATTTCAGAGTCCGATATAAAAGACAAGAAGACGCTGCCAGAAGCCAGGAAGCGTATAGCCGCGGCAGACGAGAAATTCTTTGAGAATTTTTCAGACTGGCAATGAAATACTCGCAATAGTGGCGTTAACGACCAGGGCTCAGATAGGGCGAAAAGAGACAAAGTGGGACAAAGCTTGGTGGAGAATTGGAGCACGAAATGTAATAGTTCGACGAGTTGCTATCGTTCGTGCTTGTTATTTGTTTCTTTGCGTCGCGACGAACGCCGTGTCGCAACGACGGAACGTTCTTATGAAATGATATATGTCCGTAATCTCTGTTAGAGTGATGCCTCGCGAGGTGCGTCAACGCGAAAGCAAGCAATATTTCACGGTTTTCTACGATCTCGCGATCTCCGATCGTAGAACTCTTTGTTGACTCAGGATCTGGCCCGATGTATTGCTTATAAAGTACAAGAAAGTTTGATTTCCTGGATGTTAGTCAGTTCGGAACTAATGTTACTGTTTCTGATGAGTTTGTAGGTGATATATGGGATTTGATATTAGTTTCGATTATGATTTCGACATAAAGAGACAAATTATAATAAATACATAGAACCATTGTTACTTTTTCTGAAGCGTTTAGACACGATGGCGCGACGTCGAGGTCTTCGCGTGTCCTTCTGGTGAAGTGTACGACAGGGTTGAAACTCAGTCTTCTGGTGAAGCGTACGGCAGAGTTTCTTCAGGATCCAGTTTCAGAGTCAAGGACTTAAAAGCCATTCGTTCGATGAAGTTCGGACACGTTGAAAGTTGAAAGTTGGACACTATCGTCGTTTGTCGAACACGCCGCGTCCAGCTTTTCTCATGCAAGAGAACCAGATCGGCCGGTGCCATTAACGTTAAAACGTTTACTTTCGACAGATGGGAAAGCAATCAAAAAGTGGCTGTTCCGAGGCATAAATGGGGTGTCGCTGCTGAACTTTCGTCGTACTTGCTCGAAATCCTGATCGAAATGTAGGCGTAGGTCGTATTTTAGTAGCAAGCAGATTGCCAGAAAGAGGAAGTGATTTTAACATTTGAGTTTGAAACTCGTTCAACGCTACATGCATTAGCTCGTTTATTAGAAAAAAAATAGCTTTGTTCGTGCGTTGTTTATACTTCTACAATTTTCTTTTTTAATACAATGTACAATATCATCGTTTCGTAATTAAACAGACATAAAACATCATTAAACATCATCGAAACGAAATTATTGTAGTTTGTAACCAAGCGTTTCCCCTGTATGCTCTGCATCATCGTTCGAATTTATTACTCGGCTGGTCAATCCTTGTAACTGCCAACTGGCAGAATTCTGAAATCGAGTTTGATATATCCAGGCGAATGGAATTAACGTCGAAAAGCCTCGAAGAGGGGTCGCACTTCCAGCAATATATTTCATTCGTTTTAACTTTCTCGCGTTTAACACGCTACTTTTGCACGAATGCGACCACAGAAACAATTTAATTCCCGACGACCGATAATCCGGTCCCAAAACAAAGGCGCGAACGCTAAATTTCATTTAGCACCGTGAACCCACCCGTTCCGCTAGGAATAATCCTTCTGTTGAAAGTGGTCCACACACAAGGGTGAAATGTTTGAATACATACGTCGATGCCTGTGACATGACGTTCAAATTATTGTGCTAATAAGAGTAACGTTATGCGTGTGTTTAGAATAAATGTCGACTTTTTATATCGATCTAGGTATTGATCGATATAAGTGCAAATATTTTTTGTATGTTAAACTAGTCGCGGTCTTTACATTTATCCAAATTTTGATTTTCCAAACGATATCCCGAAACAGCAATCATTGCTATCGCAATACGGTAACGTTAGCAAAAACGATCCCATTCGCTCTAACATAGTCGCATATAATCGCGAATAAAGACGAATCGATTAAAAGGATAATTTACCTGATAGTCCATGTAGTTCCCGTAGCCCATGTGGTTGCAGGTACAGGCACATGCCTGGATGTGCCTCCGCATGTCTAGTTCAACCTCCTCGCCGCAGACGCCTCTGCTCGCGGCCATCATGGTGTCCCCCATGCAGTAACCGCTGGTGCAATACATCCTTGGATCGCTCTGGTCCAGGTAGCCACCTCCCGTGTCATCGTACCCGAGTCCGCTAGCGCACCTGGAATCCGAGGTATATCCCACGCGAGATTGGGGACGTTCCTCGTATCCCAGTCTGGACTGGGGTCGATGGAAGCTCGGAGGTACATCCTGCGACACGGAGAAGGTTTTGCGATAAGTTGCGTTCACCTGCTGCATTATTGAAGAAGGTGAGGTGAGGTAATGCGTGGTGGGATTTCGATAGAAGTTTCGAAGGAAACGGAGGGTGGGATATTCGAGTGGAGAGTTCGACTATTCAATACGTTTCGCACTAATTAAATTTTCATTATTAAGAACTACGAATGTTCGTAGTAATCTATGTTTTTAAGAACAAAATTAAAGACATAGATTATATATGTATATGTCGGATTAACATTTTGATTAGGGTTAGGGGCGTGTAATGAATCTTCACTGGAATTAGCCATTACTGTTATACAATCGAGGTAATGTTGATTAGCATAAGTGTGAGTATTACAGAATCGACAAGTAACCGCGGTGATTAGACACTAATGACAGTGGTCTTAGGTTCGATAACGAATCCGCGGTCAACGGGATAGTAAATGTTCTTTCTTCCAAAGCCTAAGTTGGACTCTTGGTTAAAATAAAACGTGACAATATTCACTGATCGTAAAGATGTTGTTTTTCTCGCTGATGAGATCGCACGAGAGTGTGTTTTCCATCGCGGTGATGCTGCAGAGGAAAATTATAATGGGATATGTCTAAGGGTACGAGATTATCGGATTCGTTGAGGAAAATCTACGCTCGAAAAGTGAAGGAAATGGACGTTGCTGTTAATTGGTTAATTTCTATGTTAGTGGTTAGAGAAGGATGCTAGCAGCCCTTGAGAGAAAGTTGCTAGTGGGAAGCGTCGTTCGTGAGAAAAGTATCTTCCCGTAGTAGGTGATAGATTTAAGGACTGTTAGGACAAAGACTGTTTGTCCATTTGAAGGACCTTAGTTAACTAAATCCTAAGATTTATATCTCCTCAGCCTCCTCAGGCTAGTCCTCATTCTAGTTAGCTAGCTGAACATGTACTGTGGAGATGCATCGACATCTGGTAATCATCTTGCCCGAAGAATACGGTCTGTGTGTGGCGAGCCATGGGGCAGAAACCATTGGAATGTTTACTATCGAGTGCCGCTACAACTACTTCTTTTTTAAGGAGAGCTATACAATTATTCTATGTCTCTATTAGGTAAAAACGTTCATCCCGTGACCGCGACTACATTCGGTGACTAGTTGTCGCCTCGAGCCCAAACTCATTATCGCAAATCTCAGACAATTATAATCGGATTAACTTATAAAGATTAAAGTATTGGGGATTTTCCAAAGGGAAGGTCCGGTGTCCTTTTATCTCCGACATATATATATATATATATATATATATATATATATATATTCATAATTGTGTATTGAACGTAAACCGTATGAAATTCGTGAGGATAATAAAGAGATTTTAATGTTAAGTTTCAATGTTAATAAAATAAAGTCAATGGATATTAAAAATCACGCGGAATTTTTACAACGTGGGAGATAAATTAAAAGGCCGAAATGAAATTTTTTTTTCAATGGAAAATATATTTTGCCCCAAATTGGAGCAAGAAAAAAATCGTTCTCCTTGAATTAAATGGCAATGAATAAATCGTACAACAAATATCCGATTATATATTCCTCTTATTTCGTGAATTTTAGTAGTAAATATAACATGTGAAAGAGCTTTTTATCAATTCCTTTGCTTGTTTAGAAAGAAGAATTTATTAATTTTCAGTATTATATCTGGCGTCGAATAATTGCTATGGGTAATTTAAAAAATAGTGGTGGATATAATCGAGAAAAGTCGTGAAATTTCGCACGCTGTTAATTTCCTTCAAGTCTTCAGTGGAAATGGATGATTCTGGAGATAGTTCTTAGATGCATTTTAGATATTCTGAGGTGAGTGAATCATTTAAATGTTGTTTGAAAGGTCTTTGTTGTCTTTACTCTTTAAGAAATCTTTTCGTATTATTTTTCAATTTTTGTTCCATTAATCATAAATGGTTGTATTTCATTTTGTCAATGGAAGTAATGGTAAATCTAATTTTTATTATTACAAATGTATATTATTAATTAATATTCACTATTACTTTAAAAATGGCAAAGTTAAATATTGTTATTAATTAAACTTCTATTTTATATGAATACAAATTTAAAGGCACTACTTGTTGTAATAAAACTAATTTGTTAATAATTTTATACAACAGATAGCTATTATCATTGATAAATTAACATTACAAATTTATTCTTTATTACGTAGTATGATTTATATAACTTTTATATATATGCAATTAAATTCGTAGAGTATAATATTGATAATATTTCTATACTCTGTTTTCATATTTTCTACTACAGATATCGTATCATTTGCCATTTAAAGATACTTTGTATCTATACTGCGCTAGATTTAAGTATGTTATATATTACAACAACTTGAGTTTTATAAAGATGTACAATTATTGTATAAATTGTATTAAAAACCTATTCTAAATCATATCCATATTTTTCTGATACAAAATTGCAATTTTCCGTGCTACATATTCCCAAGTTATGTTCTTCTGATTTAAAACTACGATTTTGGTTAAAAAATTTCCCGGAACATACAAATTTCAGTTCCGGAAAATTTTGCGTGTCACTTAATTATATTCCCCTGATGCAAAATTTCATGTGTAGTTAAAAATTCCTACCATGATCTGAAAATTTTAGTACTAAAAAATTGTTGCCAATACCTGAGAATTTCAATGCTAAAGAGCTTTTGCGTGCGACTTACTTACGAGTTATGTTTTCCTTATGTAGATTCTTAAATTTTCGCAAGAAATTTTTATCAAAAGTTGTCTCATCTTGCTTTCTATTTATTTCTGTTATGATTCTATCTTATACATACATGGATGGAAGGAAGGACAGATATATGGACAGAACGATGAGCAATGGATAAGAAGCAAAAGGAAAAGGGGATGGGAAAGGAGATAAGGGAAAGGAAGTATGAAAGGGACAAGGAAAAAAATATAAGGAAATAGAAAGAAGGGATGGAAAGAAATATAAAGGAAAGAATACAATGAAAAGAAATATAAAGGAAAGGGAAGAATGGAGAGGAATACAGAAAATAACTAGGAAGGAAAGGAAAACGAACGCTCATGGAAGTATCATTTACCTTTGTTTTTTCTGCTTTCAAGGTTTAAGTTTAATCGGGAATACAGGAAACAAAGAAAAGGAAGTACAGGAAAAGATGGAAAGAAAAAATCATTGGATTTATCATTTACCTTTGCTCCTGCCGATTCTAAATATCAAATAGGAATAGAAGAAAGGAAACAATGGAGAGAAAGAAATGATTATTACTTTACCTGTAGTCCTGCTGATTGCAAAATTTCAGCAAAATTGAAGGAAAGAAAATACAGGAAAACATGGAGGAGTCCCTAAATACATATAATATGTATTGTATACACAAGAAACCTGACAGATAAAGAGTTAATTGTTTTCTAAATCTGCTTTTTCTGCATTTTTCGTTATTTTATTACACTGTCAAAGGGTTAATATCGTCGTTGTTCCTTAGAAAACATTTAATTTGAGAATTAATCTCGAATGTATTAAAAATATTTCATTGATCTATCTAAATTAAACAGTACAGCACAATAATCTCAGAATATTGCTCTGATTTCGTGCTACAAACAAGAAATATAAATTGAACGCGTTGGTTTAACAACAACCTATGTAGAGATTTAATGGTTTGCAGAATATTTAATGATGAAGGTCTTAACGTTCGTTGGTTGGGTTACCCAAGGGCTGATTTATGCTAAGATTTCGATAAAGTTTTAGAGCTGGGGACATAGAAAGTTTAGAAGTATTTGATTTATACTAGACTGTTTGCGTAGACAGTGGTTTCTGGAATAATTAACGATAATGGCTCTAATACAGAGCACATTGATAAATATTTACACTTGCCGTAAGATAATCAACGACTGTAGCAACTTAGGTACTCTATACATTTCAATTCTGCCGTAGTATTTATTTGCTTACTCTACTTTCATTTAGGTAGCTTCTTCTTAGGAAAATAAAATTCCTTAAAATGATTAAAAAATTAATCTTTAATATAATCTCTACCATGTTTTATTAGAATCGTTAATTTCTTCAGAGTCTGATGATCATCAATGTTATTCCTGGATCTATTTCCCTTCATAGTCTGTATTCCGATGTATTATTTTTAATCTATCCCTGAATATCTTGTAAAAAGTCTAAAAATTTCACTGAAGATGAACGAATTTACATCTGCCAATGTTTCTCACCACTTTATCATTCTATAATTCCACAATATATTTATATTTACCAGGACTAAAAGCGACCTAACCGAAGTTAATTCATCTTCATTAGTTCTTAATTCCGTGCCAGAAGGAATTTCTCGCTAAAGGACGACCTAGTTGATAGGTTAAACGCGGAGACAACGGAGGTCAGGTCAGAGAAGGTATTTGTACGAACGGGATGATTAAGCGAAAAGTTGTGCGAATGCTACTGAATACCTTCTGGTGACGAATATAGAAGGATTGTCACTGGTCTTTGTTTCGTAGAGGTATAACAGGAGAGGAAGAACGGAAAATCTATTAAAAAAGAAAATAAATTGTAGAAGACGGCGTCCGTTATGATAACGCAATCAGCGCTGATCAAAGGAGGATGTTAAAAAGTGTCCATTTTTGGATCTCCTTGCGAACGAAAAATTATTGCAGAACATTGAAGAGTATCTATCTAGGAACAAAAAGTTTCAGTAGTGTTTATCCGAGAAAAGAATGGGAAAGTTGGAAACAATGAGCGAAACTACCAACGGTCGGACTTACTCGTGCGTTACACTTAATCTTCATCTTCTTCAGTTACTAATCCATCTACGAAATAATTTTTTAGAAGTTCTGCTGTTATGTCAATTGGTATTTGTAATCGTTCAAATCCGAAATAGCACAAGATCGTTGCTACGTGAGAACGGCAACCACCAACACTGTCTTTGTTTTACTTTTGTCACTTAATACGCAAGTAAAATATTTTACATTATTTAAGTGCTTAGAATGCAATTTTATCATAATCAAAATGCTATTATTCATTTATATTTCAATTTAATACTTTTGATAGTCAAGGGTATCGAACGCTATTGCAATCTGGAATTCAAGGTCTCTATTTTCCTCAATACAGTCTGCACAATATCCAGGTGGCTGTTCCATTTGACGTATGCCACGTGTACATAAACATCTTTATGACTTAGTGTTGCAAGAAATTCCAATCGAGCAACTTCTATGCGGTGAAATTGTGCTCGCCCTATATTTAAGTTTTCTCCGCATATCAATTGAATCGAGCAATCATTCGAATGATGTAGAATTCTATTCGTAATACGGCGATCAAGAGGAAATGTAGATACTGATTTAAATGTGACATTCACAATGTGTTATGGCACAAGCTGTTTTATAATCCTGAGATAACGTAGACAATGTATTATTTTAAATACTTTTGTCGAAATACTCGAATTGACTTTTTTATGATCTCAAAAATATACCGGTTTTTGGTAACAAGTCGTAACTAATTTATTGGTTCATCCGAAAAAGATGAAGACAAAGTATAACGAATGGGTAAGTTGGACCTCTGCTATTTTTTCATCTTTGCATTCATTTTTTCAACCTTTCCATCGTTTTTCAGATATATGCTAGTAACAGTTTTGTTCCTAGAGAGATACTCTTCAATAACCTGCAAGAAATTTTCGTTCGCAATGAGGCTCAAAAATGGCTACTTTTTAACATTCTCCACCATATGCTATACATGCCTTAGTATGTAATACTCGTGGCTGTGCTGTGCTTTGCGATATTTCTTTTCTTTTCTATATGTATTGTTTATAAATATTTTTTAGGACATGAAAATTCCAATTTCAAATCACAAGGAAGATTGCCCCCCTTTCGAAGATTTTTTGTAAAGGTGCAAGCAATGTTACAATATTATATCAGGATATATCGATTTCACAAGTTGATTGAAAGCGACTCAGCAACGATCCCGAGAAGAAGGTTCCTCTAGGAAATGTCTTACGGATGATAGTACCGTGCACATTCTGTTGACCTATATCGTTCGAATTCTAATCAGTCTTCATTCCATATGAGTAATCTGTTACCCTATAATTCTTCACGTTGAAAAGCATCCGAGAGGCAGTGGATATCGATTTCAATTTGTAAATGGTCTCAATCCGTAAACGACGAAACAACATTCTCCACAGGGAACTTTTAGCCAGGCTTTGTTTCTTGCAAGTCTACCATGGATGTCGATGAACGTATTCTTCAAAAGTTTCTATCGTATTTTACACTATTCGTTTCTTATGTATTTTTACACTTGAAACTTGATAGTTTTACCGATAAATATTAAAAGTATTTAAGTGTAAAAATCGCATACGTACTATTGAAAGATATCTTGAAATAATGCTGGGATCTGCGATTTTATCAGACATAATTTCTAATAATTTCTAATAAATAAGACATAATTTCTAATAAAATTTTTCACGTGAATTGCAATACATTTGTGACTTAACAAGAGGAAATTATTGAAATTAATATCGCAATTATGTTAGAGACTATGATAGGAGATAGACATATAATTAGCAATTTCGATAATTACCGGCTAAATCTAATTAATTGTTCTCGTATTTAATGGTTATCTGATGCGTACTGAATCGATTCAGTATTCTATTATTATGTTCCATTATTTGCGTCAGATGATCGAAAGTTTTGCTATCATTTTGAAGATGAAAAATTGAAACTAAAAGAGAGAAAGATAGTGGGGGAAAACTAGTTATTGATACAGATATCGATACAATTATTATACTGCAATAAGATATACATCAAACGAACAGAAGCAAAATCTAATCTCTGCACGCGTGCGAAGTAATAATTTCCATTTCGCGTGTCCGTTTCCCTTAAACATCATAATGACGCATCGATTTCTCATTTGCCGAGATGAAGGTAGCCCGTTTCCTCTTTGGAAAATAGCTTTTAAGAGTAACAGCGAAGAGACGACGACGAAGAAAAAAGGGGAATCGGTTCGATGACCGTCTGCTTCAACACCGGCTGACAATAAAACACTTGAGAGAAACATTATCGATCTCTCGCGGCTCTTTCGCCATCGATATTCCCTCTCTATGGTTGAATCTCGTAACGTTACAACTATCGAGAATCGTTACGTCCATTGTTTCACGAGAGATGGTAATGTATTTCCAAGCTTTTCATTCGAACTGCATGGCCGGCTTGTGAAATCAGCTTTAGGAAATATCGCAATATTATTTCAAAGATTAATTGAGGATTAATCGTGGGATCTCTGGAATGTGTAATTTATAAAATACTATCAGGTACTGGCAAATAATTATCGCTTAATACTCGAAATATTTGGATGTTTTGAAAGATAATGTAAAGGTTAAAATGAAAAGACAAAGAAAGGAAAGAGAGACGAAGAAAGACATAAATAGGGAAAGGTGATGTGTACGTGGTGCGTTCCACACGCGTATTACGCATCGAAATTGCATCGAATAGCAATAGAGGACGAGTTTGGGACAGGTGGCTGCATTCCCAGGCTTATTGCCGAAGAATAAACGTTGATTTATTTCGAACGGTAACATTTCCCGGGACCGCTTTTCTCTCGGCTCAAGCGCGCGTTGCCTGAATTCCTAAAATATGGCGAGGAAACGCGGAACAGGGAAACTGGGCCAAATCGATACCGGCCAAATATACGTACGGCAAAAGTTCGAACTTGAAGCATGCATGCCGGCGCGTCGAATCAATTTTCGGTAACTGAAAAGCCATAATGGCCGCCAGAAGATTCGACGCTGAATTCGAGGTTCAGCCGAACCGTGATCAACCTCGCGTATTCTGCACGAAAGCTTCACTTTCCACCTGATGAACACACGTTGCTCCTCAATGCTTGGTATTGTTGTAGATGGCGATCTATGAAATAATGTTATTACAGTTCGCGATGATGGTCATCGTTAATGACACCTGTTCTATAGCGTTTTAGCAGTTAATAGATAATCGGATTGAGAAAGAAGATAGTCGTAATTAGTGGCGGGACCAAGTTCAATATGTACTTATAAAGCCGAATCAAATCCGCTAAGGTTCATCTGAACAACTTCTTGCAAGAAAATGTTCTTGCATTTAATTTCAACTAAGTTGATTTCACCTAACACTTTGTAAGAAAAGAAATATAAAGTTTTACGAAAAGTCCTATAAGAAGAAGTCATAAAATGGAAGGAATCGAAGTAACTCGAAGGTAATTTAAACATCTACGCTGTCAATCGAATTCTCAAAGTTGAAACACGAATTGAAACATGTCAGTAAAGTTCGTAACGATCGCTATTGTCAGTAACAAATCTCTCTACCATTGAACGTAGTGATACACTTCACTTAACAATCGGGTCGTGAAATGGAAGGCTATGGAAAATAGCGATTTTTTTTCACTCCCTTTTGAAATCTTTTTTTTTTCAAATCGTTATTGAAATAGCGTTATGACTGTTCGCGACGAATATTGTTGACAGTAACAAATATTCTGATATTGGATGTAGCGGTAGCACTTCAGCTAACAACTGGGTCGTGAAGTGAAAGAATAGGAAAGATTGTGATTCCTTTCGTTTGAATATTTTAGAATAGGTACAAAACAGCCGCAGATGAGTATCTGTTTCCAATAAAATGAGATATTATCGCGTTTGTTTCACATTGAGCACTCTTGGTCTTCGATTTCGTTTCTTTTAATACAAGAAATACATTCTATATATAATTACCTATTTTTTCAATATATATTTTACATATATCAATGAAATGTTTATTGTTGCCATTTCAAACGAAAGTTGTGATAGAGATCTAATTCAATTTTGAAAAATATTGACACGAAAACGCATTGTATAAATATTACCATTAAAAAATAGTGACAGTTAATATTGGAAACTATGTATATATAATAGACATATCGATGAATCATGTTTTAAATTTTTTATTTTACTGGCGATATTTATGCAAATAATTAAAATTTCGTATTTATTGATTTTATAGAAGAAGATGGTAAGTACTAATTTTAATTATTAATTTTACTTCAAACGTATAACAGATAAAATATTTTATATATTGTACTCAAACAACTATAAATAAAACATTCAATAGCCTGATATTCCCAATATATCATGTATTGGTTAAAACAAGTAAACATATTTGAGGAATATACATAGCCCATGTTATTCTATGTCCAAAATCAATTGACCTCTCGAGACTACTCAACTATGAATAACGTCACAAGTGGCCTTTTCTTTCCTAATTTCAATACACACTTCAACTACGTATAACCTAATGTGTTATAGACACAGAGCATGTGCCTATGAATTCAAGTTTTCAATATCTAAAATAAACGATACTGAAGGATGCTTAGATAAAAAGAAGTAATAATTAATGTAAAGTATAATAGTTTAAATATTCAGAAAAAATTTCCATATTAGATAGAGAAAAGTAGACATGCATATTTATCTTCCACGAACAACAGGAAAGATAACCTTGTATAATTCGTTCCTGAGAGTCATAATTTCAGGACAAAACCTTTTTGTTCATTAACAACCGTCACTTGACTGAAATGTAAGCTGCGCGAGGATGGGGACAGCCGGGAAACATGTAACAGCGAGAATAGTTTAAGGTAACGACGCGTTTCCATGAAACGCAGCCACGTTAATATTTACCAGCTCAAAGAAATATGCGCATATCGTTAATTTTAGGTGCAACGAAGTAGACGAGTAGTAATGCTCGCTGAAGCAGGGATCAAAGAAACACGGTCGCGCGCATGCCTAGGAATTTCAAAAGGGAACGAGAATTCATTGAAAGAGAGATGGCACACCGCGTTTAGAGCGCGAACAAAAAATAGAAATGTACGAAATGCGTTGCGTAGAGATGCAATCTCCAGTTATTTTCAGGATCAATAGCCGCTCCAAGCCGAACCACTCGTGAATTACACGTAAATCGATTCAACGATAACAGGAATTGAAGAATAGATTTCGTTAATCGTTTATTAAAATCGCTTTACTGTCACTTTACGATGTTTTGAGAAGAACTGAGCATGGAATTAAGATAGAATTTACGTGGCTAATATTTCTGCGTCATCTAATATTAATATAGCCGTTTAAACTTAGGTTTCGGACATAACATTTCCAACGATTGCAAGCACTCTGGTACAATAATCGTCCAAAATTAGCTTCAGGTGCTTGAATTAATGTACCAATTAGAAGCGTTTCAGGGGCACTAGTCGGCTGCGTGAGGTCGGATGTAATTCTTTAATGTTGCACGAACTCCTCGTAACATGAGGTCTTAGAATTAGTTAAGCCCGAAATGGCTCATATTGCTGGCGTCAGACTATCGAACAAAGTTACCTGCTGAATCATCAACGGCTTAAAGTTTCCCTTCTCAGCACTAATTAACCCGCTCTTTTCCCCGGTTTGCTGCCGTGAAATTTAATTTTCAACGAACAATAATCATAAATATTAGGATCGAGAGGACCTGGTTCGTTGCGCTACTGCGAATTCGTTCAATTCTAACGGGCCAATTAAAGAAACCTGCACACGCCTCAAGCCAAATTAAATTTAATTAACGCGCTGCAGGATCGAGACATGTTATTCACGTAGCTACAATGGAGGAGAGGAGAAGGGTACGATAGTGCCGATAATTTCATCGAATCTTCATGCCGACATTTTGTAATTTTCTATGGCAACGAGAGATTTATTTAATGAAAAAATTCTTCGAATTGTTCTCCACTTTGAAACATGTTAGGAAAGTAGAAAGCGAAAGACGTGAAGAGCAATTGAAATTGTTAGAAAGTTATGCGATATTGCCATGGAGGTGGAACTGGGATAGGATTCGAGAAAAGGAGGTGGTGGATTTTGATCGAGATTTTTTGGAATATAAAAATCTATTGATTCCACAAAAAGATACCATATTAACTGTTAATTTTGGCCACTAATTTACCATTAATTTATACGTTTAATAATATTCACACACTATTGATAGAAATCGATCAAAGTATTCAGATATTTGTGTGCAGCGGTGTATGTGTTGAAGCAAATATTTTTAAACCTAGCATAGTACGGCATAGCATAATTTATCTTAACTTAGCTTCCCAGTGGATCTACGATTTGAGGAAAGCTCTAAAAAATGTTAGAAATATAGAATTTCGATCACGTACCTGGGGATAGGCGTCCTCCTGATATGGAGTCCTGCGATGGCACTCATCGTAGCACCTGCCGTCATATCCGCTGGGCGGCCGTGGATATGGATCCTGGACCGCAGCTGCAGCTGCACAGCAGTCCGGTATCTGCGCCTGGTAGGTCTCGTAGGGGCACTTGTCAGGTTGGGCGGTAGTTCGCGGCGCCTGGTGCACTCGCTCCTGGGGCCCGGTCCCGTAACCGGTACCTCCGGAGTGATGCATCGTCCTCCCGTCGGTCCACTACTCAATCACTGCATCGTCGCGATCGCGTCTACAATCGACGCCACGTACCACGTCTGTGTCGCGAGCCGCTCTTCGTGCGGGTCCATCGTCACTTTTCTCGCCACCACACGTGTTCCCGCCTCGCCAATTTGATTTAGCCCAGGCCTAACGTCGACCTGAATAGATACAGGGTGAGACAGGGCAGAACTGTCTCACCCTGGTCTAGTGACCTACGCTATTCAAGGTTTTCTTTTGGATTCATATGGGGAAAGGTCTTGGAGAGCCCAATTAGTCGGAGGATAATGATTTGTTTCAACTTATTGCGGAAGTGCTGGTTGACCTGGGAAATAGAAAATTCATTCAATCGATTTACCATCCACCTGATTTTAACTGATTTTAACTTTAGCGTAACCTATCGACGAACTTCTGCTTCACTTTTATAGATTCCAAGCGAAGATTTTCTATTATTTCACATACTCATTCGGATAGATACATCAAATTCGAAAACAAAGCTGTAGATTCGAAGAAGACTTCTCGCGATGTCCAATTATGGTTTATATAATATATATACACGAAAGTATTGGTTTCCAACGGCTTGGTTGGTACGATCGTTCGATTCCAATTTACCACAGGTTATTCCTCGTACGAGGCCATTATTTTCTTCCACATTTCTTACACAGAATGTTCTGGAAATCTCTCGACTTCTCTTCTCCACCTTTCTTCTCTCTCTCTCTCTCTCTCTCTCTCTCTCTCTCTCTCTCTCTCTCTCTCTCTCTCTCTCTCTCTCTCTCTCTCTCTCTCTCTCTCCCCGTGAATCCGAAAACGTCTCGGTGAAGTGATATCGATAGATAAAAGCTTGATTCGTTCAATCGAACGATCGAACAATTTCCTGGAAGCAAGGAACTCGGCACAAATACCTCGGAAAGATATCCGTAGCTATTCAGGGTAAGTACGTATGTTACAAAAAGGAGGAGGAAGGTGCAATTTCGAACAACCCCTCTCGAGCAATGTGCTTGAAACGTTCGGAGCAATTATCTTTCACGGTTATGTCGTTTCACAGGGTGTTTTAAATTTTCAATCCATCTTTAATTACCACAAGACTAGCTCGCGTATCTCGTTACCATGAGCATTTTGGCACGAAAATCCCACAACGAAAGATACTTAAGGGGAAATATCGCGTACGAGGAATCGTATCCGTGCTGAATAAAATCGCGTTCTCAGTATGATTCAAGAGTGTGTGTTCTGCTCTTATTTTTCCTTTTTTAGCTTAGTAATAGCGGTATTATTCTTGTTTCTATTGTAGAGTGGCTATAAAAAGTACTGGCACGGTACATAATACAATAGTAAGTACGTAAAGCTGATATTCTTAGGAGAAATTTCAGAAACAGATTTAGATTAATTGTCGATATCTACTGGATGATACATATCTTATTTCAAATTCCCTTTCTTTAATTGGACTTATAAAAAGATGATTTTGCATAAACACGCCATAGTCATCATTCTCTGAAAGGCGTCACCATCTACGCTGAAACAGTCAAAATCTCGCGATTCCACGGGTTCTGAAGTTCGCCCTCAAATTATTCCACGCGATCAATCCTCATCAGCCGAATCATCAATCTTCTAACGTTGGGGGAAGGAAGCGAAATCTCCTCTCGTTTCCCTTTCCGTGTCTCTCCCGTGTACACACGCGTGTGTCCACAATCTACCTGGTCGTTTCTCTACATGATTCAACTACGAATTCCTAGCCCAGCCTCGAGTTTGTTACGCTAGACGAAATCCTTTGTTTCAAACCGTCCTTTTGCTCGCCATTTCGACTCGGCGTCCTCGGAACGCCACTTCCGGTGTACGTGCTCGTATTCCATAGGTTTCGTTTCCCCTTATTCTCTATGTGTCGCTGACTTCTTTTCCTTTGAACGGCGGGTACTTTGTACCCCGTGGAAAAGCAAGCTTTTCGATCATCATTCGGCTAGTAAAAACGTAAAGAAAGAATGACGACGCTGAATCTTGACTAGAAAGTGAACGGGACTTTAATTTTTGGCTTTTCATGTTTGTGAGTGAACGTGATGCGTGCGTTACAATAATGCTAATTTTAGAATTCTAACTTTTACGATAGTTAGACGACATATTTGTAATTTTTTCTGGTCGAGTTAGATTTGGCTGAATGATTGGATATTTAAATTTAAAAGTAATGCGTGATATTGAATTGAAGTCTCGAGAAAACGTTTTTACGCAGCAATGTAATAATATTAATTAAGCCAATATCATTAGATAAGTAAATTAATAAAGATTGCGGAATCTATATTTCACAGAACTACCAAACTAACCCAATTGTTCCTACAATACCCAGAAGCATCCATTCTCGAATATCACCACGAAACTACGGGCATTGCTGACAATTTTAATTAAAGCTGCCTAAAGCTCTCACAAAGAGGCAACCTGCGAGGCTGTTAAATCCATAATTCCACGATCTAAGAGAGGGTCGACTTGTTCCCTCCTTTCAACCATCTATTTCCCCTTTGCTGCTCCTTCATGGACTCTACTTCTTGATCAGAAGGCTTGCTACGAAGGAAAAAGCTCTTCCATGCTTCCAATGATCAGAAAGGTCGAGTGTAGTCGGTGAAATGCAAGGAACGCAAAGAAAGAAAACAAAGAACGAGCCAAGAGAGGGAGTAAAAACAGAATCGAGCTAAGAACTCGTCGGTATGATTTCCTTGACGTTAGCATGCTGTTTTATTCATCACCGTAGTCATCTAGATAAGATAAAATTGGTCAGCTTCAGTTTCAAGTTAGCAAGGTTATCCCGTGGACACTCGATGAACAAAGTTTTCGTTTAATTATCTCTGGTCTGATATCGAAGACAAATTCAGAAACTGAAATGGCAAACTACGTAAGTGCCAGAAGAGGAGATCTCCTTCATCTCGGTGTTATACATTTTTAGTATCTGCCTCTTCTCTTATCAAGTAGAATTGTATTTATAAGAACTGCACCTTAATTGGCATAGGTAAAGCTTGCAAATAAATTTCTCATTTGTCTCATTCCCATTCTGGAGTGAAATTAAATAATAAATGTTGGCAGTTAATGAACTAAATGAAAGTAATTACATAGAATACCGAGATAATTAAGATTGCAAGGTATATTTCTCACTTCACCTAGGCTTTTGATAATGGACCACCAACTTTAGCGTTCCTTCATTTTCATAATTTTCAATTGAATTTACTGAGGTACAGCTTCTAAATGAAGAGGCTTTATTTAGTTACATTTAATTCTTACAGCAACTGTATTCGCTTCTCCACACTTTCTCGCCTCCTTCTCATTGAATTACTTTGAACACCACAATTCCTCGATTTTCACAATATCAGTTGTTCGCTACTTATTTAGCGTAAATACTAAGTTTTACAATGTAAATGCACATTTTCACGAATGTAATTAAGGAAATGGTATCTATATCAGCCTACCCTTATTCCAACATTATTAATGACATTTTTTTCATTGTGAATTCTCCTAAAATTTTTAAAATTCTACGGAACCTTCGATATAAAAAAGAATAAGTTCTTGATGAAACAAATTTTTTGCCAAACATTAATCTTCATTTCTACATTAGTGAAAACGCCTATTTCCTAAGTAATTGCCTCGTTCATTTGGAAATTCCTACCTCGGTTTATCCAACAAGAGTTCTTCAATAAAATGACACGCACTATTTACTCGGTGAAGAGCACCGACCCCAATTTAAATATCCCGAGAAATACCATGAAACGCTGCGGTCCTTCGGCTCCCTCGCATCGAGCAACTTCGAAACACGCAATTTCTCGCATTGCCGCCGCGCCGAACGGCAAATACTTTGCCCGGCGGATTCCCGGGGGCCGTTTACACGCGGGAATTATCAGTCGTTGGCGCGAAATAAAGGTGACATCGCGCTCAAACGCGCAATACTCTTCCAGCTAGTCGACGAGACTGCCGTCAGATCGGCTAGATAATTTTCTCTCTGGCTGGATGTGAAAACGCGGCTCGGTGGAGCGAGCCGAGGTGTCTTTCGTCGCGCTTCCACGTTTTCTCCAGTTTTCTCGACGTACCACCGTTCGTCTTTTCGACGGGCGGCGATCATCAATCTTGGACAGTAAGGGGTAACACGTTCATCTCCCAATTACGTCGTTCTTCCTTCCGGGAGAAAGGATTTGCATCCCGGAAGAAACATGCCGCCGATGCGATGTCTCCCCGATAAATCGACTTCTTGGACGTGCACTTTCTCGACATACTTCCCTTGTATCGAGATAAACTCGCTGATGACGGAGCTCCGCGAACCATAGTTTTTTATTTTTGTCAGATCCTTCTCATTGGTTATTCGTTGGATTTTTGGGAAGGTTATTGCCACGAATTTTATCACACAATTAGTTTGAATTGATTTAAAAGGATTCCGATCTTGATTTAGAGTAGCTTTGGTATACGTACTTTCAGCTTTTGCAAATTTCACTTTAATAGCATTGAAAGATTATGTGAAAAACATGAGATGAAATATTAATATTATAAAATAGAAAATTTTTATCATATGTTATATTGTCGGTAGCTTTACATTTTATGCTATGTATAATATAATACATAATATTATATATTAGGTTGTCCGAAAAGTTTCTTTCCCTTCATAAGATGATAATTGAAGAACAATAATTTTTGTTTTATATTATTTTATTGAATTAGGTGTGATCAATTTCGTTCTATTTCTATTATTATGTTTGTGCATAATTCAATGAACTAATATAAAACAAAAACCATTGTGCGTCTATTATTTCTTTATAAAACAAAAGAAACATTTCGGACAACCTAATATAATTATAAAAATATATATATATACATAAACATATAAATATATATATAAATTATATACAATATAAATAGTATAAATATAGTATAAATTATATATAACATTTATGAAATATATATATATATATATATTTCAAAATTATTTTCGATTATTCCTGTTTTTTCTGTATATTTTGTCATATACTAATTTTGGCTCTATAAGAATTAATTTAATTTTTAATATATACGTATATTTTATATTTTGGTACAATCGACATCACGTAAATGTTGTGCACAGTTAATAGAAAACAACGGAGCTCAGATTATGACAGAAAATTCGATGGAGGAAATCCCTCCCCCTTCTGAGTTCAGGTATTTCCTCGTCATCGACGGCTGTTTCTTTGAAAATGCGAGGCACATATCTCGCAATGCTTAGGGTGGTCTCTCCATCAAAGAATTACGACCTGGTTCTGCACAAGCGTATACTTAAGAGTGGAAATCCTCGATTTCAAAGAGATGGAGGCGTCGAGAGAAGAGGAGAGGAAAGGAGACTCGCCCCTCTTTGTCTCGGGAGAGGATGATAAGGGTACAGGAACAAGGAGACCCTCTTTCCAAGGATCGTCATCCAGTTTTCACCAACATTGCGTACGAGTAAGATAGCGTCGTCGTCGTGTCAAAATGTTGATATTTTTTTTCCGCTGTTTAAACTTCCTGTACTATTTTTCTCACTATTTTCGTCATTATTTCTGCATTGTGTGAATATGTTTTTTTTTAAAGATTATACGTTGAAACAAAATTTCTAAATCAGCAAATCAAACCTGAAGGGAATGAGAATACATACGATACACATTCCATTATAAAGCACATTCTTTCCAAAAACTTCAACAACAATGGCGACACGAACTTTCCTGTGCGACGCGTAGTTTTCCATAAACACCATACGTTTTCGACAAAGAGCCTGGTCCGCTTCTAGCAATCGAGTATCCTGGAGCAACTCTAACACCATAAACTCCGTGAAAGTCAATTAAATCACAGTATTGCATCCCCGGTTTCGAGCACATCCTTTATCTAGACCTAGAGGATCCAAGACACCGTGTACGCTTCCCTGTCTCTCCTCTCCTTCTCAACAATAGCGATCTCTCTCCTGCTAAGAATCACCCTCTTTCATCCTCACACACACAAACCACGTACGATGTCTCTCCCTGGTCGGAAAAAGACTACATTTCTGGAAGTCCTTGGATAACTTTCTCATTCCCCTTCCGGCTCACCTATTTCTCCATTCTCGTGACGCTTGCGTATCATGGAGCGTGCAACAAACGTCCGTGAAACTCTTCCTAGAAACTTTTCGCCGGACTATCCTCACGAGGACGTCGGATTCTGCTTAGCAAACGCGAGCAACGCTCGTTCGTAGGTGTGTTTTTCTTCTTTTCCGTGCTCGCGAATGGATGATAACTGCGAAACTGGCAAGGAAAAGTTTCTTCGAAAACTTTGTAACGGGTTGGCGATTTTTTTGTTTGAGTAGTCGCACTGGGTAGCCTCGATGGATGAACGAACTGGGCATTGAAGTTTCTATATCTCTGTCGAATTTAATAACTTGACAAACGTATTGCGAAGGCTTTAAGTTGTAGACTTTGAAAGATTGATCGTTAATTATTATAATTTAGTTTTTGATTATTATGTAATTTAGATATTGTGCGGTCGATGTACTTGATTTCATCTTACGTGTGCTTGAAAGGTGATATTATTGATTGTCATTTATTATTTATCAATTTTTAAGCGTATTTTAGTGAATTTACGTTTTGTGAACCTTCTGACAAAGGTTCGTGTAAAATATACTTTCGATAACAAAATATCTTTGCATTTGGATTTTGGAAGAGACAAGAACATGTAATTTTTCATAAATAGGTATTTTCTAAAATAAAGTTTTTATGTAATTCTCAAGCTAAAAACTAATTATAGAAATTCTAGGAGAATTGGTACGTCAAAAATTCTTATCATTCGTAAATGTACTCGATTCTTTATTTTTGTAGTTCAGTAGCAAAAAGTATTTTTAAGTATTTTTGTATTTCCAAAGAAACGTACAAATGAATGAATCTCTGTTAAGAAACGAAGAAAAATACCTATATAATAATAAATAATAAGATATTATAAGAATAGTGAGGAAACATATTCAAACTTTTGAGTAGCTTCAAGGTCTGCGTAGATTCATCAGGTCCTTGGTTCCCTCACTATCGCGGAAATTGTAGCCCGAATATACGTGGGGAACGTGTCCTTTCGATATCCTTACAAGATCTTTACGAGTCTTTTTACGAGTGTCTGGATAAAGGAGCAGCTCTCATATAAATGCACATTCAAATCTGCTGTTTATTGAATTTACGTTTCTTCTGCTGCATTGCTATCCTGCATTTTTTTTAAATAACTGAAGAACTTTGCAACAGGTAATTTTCAAGTACGTAATTATTTCTCCATTCAGCATTAATTTATATTTCTTATTTTGCTTTTTTAAAAACAGAAAATATCTTCCAAGTATTCAGAGAACATCCACTTCGTCAGTCAGTTTTACTTCCAATCTTTCAAAGAATCCTCTTTCTGGCTTAATGAGAGATTTTCAAAATCTTCTCCATCTTCTTTTCTCCTACTATAAAAATTCCTTGCGGAGACGCATTCGTCTTTCCATGTCTGCCGGATCGTCGATAACAAAAATCGCTGAGGGAGAGCTTCGTCCGAGGAGTTTTAACAGGAACCCTCGTAAAGTTCTAAGAGGCGGATTTAGCTTAACGAAGCCTCGCGATATTCAGACCGCGGTCGCTCGTAAATTTTTCCAGGACAGATAAAGCTCGCCGGACGAGTTAACCGGAGAAACGCTCGGTAACTCGTATTTATCTCGTTGGATACCGCAAATTTTTTTCGGGAACAACGGCGTGAATTTTTAAGTTCTGGCCACCCTGTATGCCGTTCACCGATTACTCGCTGCTAGTCGGCTCGCAGATTTGTGCAAACTTCGTGCTTCTTCATGCATAAATGGAGATAGAATAAAATTATTTGAGAATTTTGCAGCGGAGTGTAACTGTTGTAGCCTCATTTACTAATACAAAATTGTAATGATTGAAACTTACAAATTAGTATATTAACAAGTATATGTATATATAAAATCAGTAATTCCACTTCTAGTAATATTTAGAAAGAATCTTTATCATATTAGCAGCAAATTCTGTTATCCCAAAATCGTTCCTTCCCAAAATTTGAACGAATCTTATTTTCGTAAAAAAAAAGCTCGAGCTTGATACAAATTTAAATCACCCGAAATTCATTCACGCAGGTAGATCGACTGGCGTAAAACAGGCGATAAAAGATACTCGAGAAAGGCGGGGAAAGTTTCCAGCGCAAAAATAAAATTACTTTTACGAGCGACACTGGCCCCCGTAGGTCGGCCATAAACGTAGATACTCGTGCGCCGCGCCTTCGCCGAATCCCTGTGAAATTTTTTAATAAAAGAAATCTTGCCGTAGCAGCCGGGAAAATTTATCGCCACGGAAATAATTTTTGCTCGAGATTCGCTGGGCTAGACGCGAGTACGAAATGAAGTCCGCGAACGAAACGGACACGTGATGCGCCATGGAGAGATATAAATTTCGCTTCTTGACAAGACACAAAACAACGTGACCGTGTGGTTGTTGTACGGTCATCGAGTTATTTTATTAACCTTCTATTTATCAAGTCTATGTCTAGCGTTTGTTTTCTCACCCTTTGTCCAACATTTGCCCAGTCACGATTCTTCCTTCTACGAGTCTGTCAACATTGACTTTCATAAATCGTCCCATAGGGAATGATTATGGTCGTCAACGGGATGACACATCTCTCTCTCTCTCTCTCTCTCTCTCTCTCTCTCTCTTCGTTCTGGAATTTCTTCGCTGTTGCCTTAGAGAAGCAAAGTAAGTTCTGATATCGCGAATCATTAACATGGCTTCCGTTTTTAGGAACATTTAAGATTAGTTGTGTAACATCTATCTTCATTTATTCAATTTATTATATTTGCGCTAGATCTGATGTCAAGAACGAACACAGAAAAGGAAGCCATTTTGGGGGTCGAAAATACGCTCTAAAGCGTTGCACGAGTAAAGGATCGCGGAGATTATCGGTGGACTCATCTAGCTTGTCGAAGGATATAGATCCCTTGCAGCAACATAAATCCTGTATCCTGCCGGAACACGGTGCCAGCAGGGTGCGGCTATCGGCTTATTCCATCGTTCTTGTGTTTATCGAGCTAGCGTTTACCCTTTCACGCTCTCCATTTCTTTCTTACCCCCTCCCTCATCACAGCTTTTCTTCCTGTTTCTCCCTCTCTCCCTCTCCTTTAGAGCCCGACGCCTTAGCTTTCTCTGAGCTATTCATCGAATTGCTCAATAAGGTTTCGCAGTTGAACCTGCAGGTCAAAGGTATTCGTCGAAGGCTTCATAGTGCAACGACCTCACCTTGCATGGACATAAGCTCATTCTTTTTATTTTCCGTTTTCTCTTCGTCGTTTTTCTCATGCTTTCTTATTGCTCTTTCAATGTGGATCCGTGAAAGACGATTATTTTTTCTTTCTTTCACTATAATTTCGCCAATTGTCATGGAACTGATATTCTTCTCGAAGAAGTCATTTGGAGATTCTCTTTATTGTCCTTTATCATTTCGAAAGTCAGAAATTACGAATTTATTTTACCTGCGTTAAGTAGGAACTTTTGGGTTGAAGTTGTGGTAATGGAGATTGTAAGATTCTTTTGTGATTTTGGGATTATATAAAATCGAACCAAGACTATTGGTACCCTTGCACTCGGGACTGGAACTTGGGGTTAATCAGTATACTTCAAGTTTTAGCCATTTAACTATTTTAACTTCTTAATTATAAAACTACCGTAATAACATTAAAGTGGCATTAAAAAGCAGTCTCAAGTTTCACCAGATTCTCTCCTTTCTATACTTCGTTATTCATGAGAAAATTTTCCAGCGGGTATCATAAAATGGTGAAATCTCTTATATTTCCTTAAAATTTATTCAAATATTACAATGAGTGTTCCATAGAGAAGTGGCCGATTGGCGATTAGGAATCTGGTCATACGACGATGGCTGGTAGAGCCGGCGACGAACAGCTCGTTCCATTTCCTGATATAACGACCTCGAGGGGTCGATCAGACCGTAAGCCCCCATCGTCGATGTTCGACGAGCTTCCGACGAGCTTCCACGTCTCAGGAACGAGACGAAGGAAGGGTATTTCCACGTGACCTACAGCCGCTTTCTCGCGCTACGTGCAACTCGAACGCCTCGATACCTATCACAGTTCTCGCGCGGATTTTCCGCCTGATAGCCTTGAATTCCATCGAAAGGTCAACGATATTTTTCCGTTTACTTCCCACGTTTCTTATTCTTTGTTTCTCTGTCTTTTATTTTTCTCTCGATGTAGGATTCGTGATATTTACGTGAGAACTTGATACGTATCGTGTAAGGAAATAAAGAAGGCGTAAGTAGATTACATTTTTGAAATTGTGACTTTATGAAGACAGGAAGAGTAATGTTTTAGCAATTTGATCACTGTATTATTTCTTGTAGGTACATGCAGTGATATTTGATACTATGTATAAAGCATAATCGTCAGCAGAATCGTTTAATTTATTTTACATAAAATCGTTGTTTCGTAAGCAGGATCCAAACTGTACATGTTATCTGATGCGTAAAATTGCATTTATAGGAGGTTGACAAAGGATCGTATTGATAGATCATCAATTGAATAGTTCATTGATAACAGATTATTAGGTGTCGGATTATCGAGATTCTATTGTTTAGACCATAACAAGCGCCGCAAATGAATAGTGATTTAGACGAGCTGAACGCCGATGTGTACGTCCATTCAAGATAAGTTATGGCATATTGCATTAAGATCTGAATTATCTGAATTAATTGGAGCCCGTTGTGCAAACAAATTAATAAGTAAAATCAATAAAACAAATAGAAATATTATTCATAATTATAATTAAAGAAGAAACTCGATCATCGTATTTTGGAATAATTAAGTAATTATACAATTTATCAAAGTATTTTCTTTCATCAAATTTTGTTTAATTAAAAATATCTTTTCGTGTACGTAATTAATTTTTGTGTAACGAGCTGCAAGATATTCAAAGAAGTCGATTTATCGCACGTACATTCTTGCACGTGTTTACAGTGTACGAGTGTTTACATGTCTAAGGAAGGTTTGTCACGTGTAATGCCATTCGTTTTTCGCTCGCAACGATTCGATGCAGTTTCATTGTTAATTAGACAACTTCAAGCTTCTTGAGTAATTGGATAAGTTTACGAGTTGCCGGTATAGCGAGAGAATGTGACAATTTTTCTCGTATTCCTGTTTATATAGAAATTGATTAAATAAAATAAGTTTAAAATAATTGATTTCCATATCTAACACCAACGTTACTTATTTCCTTGTTTTATAGTCCAATTATTTTCAAAAAATGAACTTTATAAGAGAGTTTAACTTTTAAGAGAGGGATATTATTATAATTAATATAACAAGATTCCGTTGTAATTTCGTATTTTTTTTATAACTTCTAAATAAGGTATTTAAAAGTCTATGTTTATAAAACATTTCTTTTTTCTTAATTTTACTTACAGAATATGCTAATATTATTTTGCCGAGAAAACTGGGATGCTTCGTATAAATATTTCTATAGGAATATTAGACTCGAGTAAAATTCTCAAATATTTAGTTCTTCTTATACATCTGTAAAGATATAATCCGCAACAAAAGAATAGCACATCCTGCAATCTGTTAATTCTTACATCGAAAATTATAAGAATTTAATTTTGAATACATATATACGTTTTGTACATCACTTTCTGCCACGTAGATATGAAGGTGTTAATATGAGATTCGTTTATCTGTAAAAATGGAAATATTATAAAAAATCATTGATAGCTAATTTTTGTAGAGCCGCCAGAATTTCGTATAATTGAAATGACTCGCCTTGGCATTGATAAAAAGATCTTTTGATTTTTTTTATTTATTTGTTCTCATTCTAATAAAATGTATTCGGTCAATTCATTTATGCTATTGAATTGTCTGCCTTTACCATAAACAGCTCTAGCAAGTTTTCTCGACAGTTTTCTATTATATTTATATATATCAGTTAGATAGTCTGTTTATGTTTTACTGGCTTATACCTCGATGGGTCCCCTAGGACCATATGAGGTTGGGATACGTCCAACCGACGCGCAAGGTACCCAGTACCTTGCTCCCTTGAGCAGCTAGGCCTGGCAGGGACTTTCGCTCGCTTCAGGTAAGACGGAGCTGTTTCTAAGCCCTACCGTCTCTCCAGGTTCCGGAGCAGTTGGTACGCTGCTCACCCGCCGACGTAACCGTTCCGAAGTCACGGGGGGACACCCGCGCTCCGTAAACGACCGTCTTGCCAGCATCTTGGCATCAACCACTGCCACCACGAGTCCATACCCGAATTTGGTCGGGCAGAGGGGTCACTACTCCCTCCGGGCTAACACTCGACCGCCCGTGGTACCATCTTATGTCGTTGGTGGGACCACCGTGTGGATGTACGGCCACGTCACTGCCGGCTCGACGACCTGCTAGCCGAACTTCAGCAGACCCAGATGGGACTTCACGCAAGCGGGGACCTGCGGTACTTCTGTACCCAGGGATTTATCCCGGCGGTCCCATCCTTCGCATCAGGATCGTGGGTGCGCTACTACCCAAGGCCACGTAAAGAGAGCATAGCCGCACTTAAGCGCACGTATACTCCCGGCGACCTTCCCTGCGGTATACATAGAGGACTCACATAAGCGGAACGCTCGTCCCGACGGTCCTCCCTGGCTGCGGGAACGTGCGTTTGCCAGCCCCCATAGGCTCGCACAAGGCGAGCCCTTCCTGCGGAATTTATATATATCAGTGGAATGTGCCATTTCAAAAGTGCAACATTATTACTCTTAAAATATGTTTTTACCAGCTTTGCACTCTTACTACCATGTGAACCGCCGTGTTATCCTGTTGAAATATAAATTACTCCCCAGAGATTCGTGTTATATGTGCTCTAATTTGTGCCCAAATTAATTCTAAATACTTTTTGCTATTCAGTTTACCCTGGATAAATTTTGTATTTGTTCTGCCATGAAAGCCAATATCGACCCACATCGTCACTACCTCGTCACCCATCTGACGACAGCTCAAAATTTTTGCTTCCTTTCGCATATCACGATAACAATAATTCCACTCGTCAGAGCTTTCCAAATTAAATTTCTTTTCATCAATAAACGACATTTTTCTGCATTTCTTTTTCCAGTGCACGTGTTCTTCCGCAAACTGCAATTTTGTCTTCTCATGTGCCTCTGTTAGAGGAGGTTTCCTTTGCAGTTTCTTTCGCTGTAAATGCTTACATTGTTTCAGGATACGTTGGACATTTCTGATATTCGTTTTCAGCAGCTTCAGCAATCTCCCTTGCAGTTATCGATGAATTCTATGCTGCTCTTGAAATAGCACGCTTTTTTCGTACTGTTAAAACTTTAGGTCATCCATGATGTTTCCTTCGGCCGTAATTTTGTGCATCACAAGGGAAATTAACAACAACTTTTCTACTTCTGCCGACAGCTTTAGTAATTATCTTTTTTTTTCGTATTTATAATATATACGATCATAAATACGATTATAAATAAATAGTAATATTCACGATTATTCGTAATTATCTTAAAATACAAATTTTCCTTTTGATAATATTAAAATCGTTTACATTTTCCGATCTGTTGGTTTTTTCCACATCTTACCTTCTACAAATTACGTATAATATCTCACTACACTATATTCTAAACTATCACTCACTGACACTTGCTTGTGTTCAACTGAGAAAGTGAGAATACACAACGTGTACTATCATTTTGTCGGGCTAATTTTGCACAATGCAAATAGAACAATGCACAATACAATAGAGAGCTACGCATTTCTACACTCTTTCGCATCTATTACAAGCTTCACAGGGTATGCTATTTTTTTATCGCGACTTGTAAATATTTTGATCATCTTTCAAGTAATCTCACTTTAATAGTTACTTGAAATTGTCGTGTAACTTATATCATTGAGACAATGTGAATATATTCCAGAAGCGTAATTTAAGAAAAACTTAATAAATAATTATTAGATAAAGATATTTGCAGACTTTTATTGAAAATAATCTTTTTCTTTGTTCCTCGTCGTTTTTAATGAAATAATTCGTAATTATATTATATTGGATAATGTGCAGTTTTAAAATGTTATCAGACAATGATAAAAAGAATCAAATCAATCAGAGTGCATTAACACCATTCGCACTGTATTTCGTTGGGTTCCGCCCTAAATTCGAGGTATCGATTTCATCTTTCGTCTAACGATCACAGGTGGCTTCTTCAGGCGTCTCTAGCCTCTCGTTTCTCTCTCGAGCTGGTTGCATTGGCGAGTCAGCCGATTTTTGTACGATTTCCACGCGCTAACGAGCCGCGAATCTCGGGTTTCCTGGAAAAACTCCGAGAAATATCGTAGTTAAAGATATCGTGGTGTGTGTGCTTAAGCGCGAGTGTAAAAGTCCGTAGGCTATTTCTTCCAGCCTTTCCTCCCTTCTTCTGTTCGTCGGTCACCAGGTCTTACACTTTTCTCTGTTGCCTTCTCTTGTTTTCCATCTCTTGGTTCTTGGCCTTCAGTTTCTCTTTCTTTAGAGCTCGCGTACGCCCTTTAAGTTTAAAATTAGTGGCAGCCCCATAATTGCTGGACCGATGGAAGATAATAGAAAAAAATATATGTATCAGTAAATAAATTGGAGGGTTATAATTCGTTTCATTCCTTTATTATCAACTGAAAATCCTGTTTTCTATTGTAGGAATATCATTTTGTTGAAATTAATAACAAAGGTTACTGTATGCATAATAATCGAATCAGGTCTTCTTATCTCTTTTATTTTAGCCGTTTTGATCTTCAGTTCATAGGATTCAAGAAGTTTTTAAACGTATGTTGTGGTTAGTCTCAATCCGCTGAAGAGCTTAAATCGGGAATTAACTTCGAAAGTTCCAATAGGAACGATGGAAAAACAAATTAAAATCCAGACAATCTTTACCAAACATTTTCTTTGAAATTTGAAGCTTTGGTATACCTCTTCCTGTCTCTTTACTTTTATTAAAACGTTAACTTGAGATAGTTTCGCTATTTAAATTCAGAAGTACTTGTTGGGTTGTTCCACATCAAAGCAATGAATTCAGTAACGAATATAATCCAGTAGGAATTTTTACAAAATATATATCATATTAATGCTTAATAATATAGAGAGAAAAATATTCGGTCAATCGGATTACTCGACTGGGATTTGAACCCGGATTTTCCACTCGCCGAATGAGTATTTTCTTCACAGAGTTACCTAGACCGTCGGCAAATGTTTTCTCCCGAATTCTTATGTGTCATTAGACGGCTGCCTACAGTAATTAAATAGTTCTTCGATATAAGTGATAATTGAACTATTAGTATTGATTAAATCATTTAAAATGTCAAACATAATTACATATATAATTCCCATAACATATAATGTTCGTAATTGCAATAATTTAACCCTTAGGCTGTAAACGTTTTTACCCTAGTCTCAGTATCCTCAAACTGTAAACGTAAGTTTTTCGTATCCGGTGTATTTTTCAACAGGTACTCAATTTGGATTTTTGCAAAAGTCAGCTTATATTTTTAGGATAAGGAATTTACATGACGCGAATAACAACAAGCTCTAATTATCAGTACAAAGTAGTGTTATACAAAAGACAGAAGTAATCGTAATACATCATAATCAATGATAATTAAAATATTAAACAGAGATAAATAAAAGAACATCTCTGTTTCTTCGATATCTTCCAAGCGAAACTATACCTTGGTTCCTTTAACGATAGATATACATATTTAGCTTTGTTCGTTTGGATTCTTTACAATTGAAGATGCCGAAATGCCAATTGATTCTAAAATTTTTAATTACATCGTGATAATAAAATAAAAATTCACATTCATATTTAAAGAGCTAAATGCAGTGACGCGTTTGGATGAAAATTCACCACTTTAAATTTAATTTCTTCATCGTATACGAACAATAAATATCGCCGCAAATATTTCGCTTGTAAAATGGAAAAATCAATATACATGTAGCACTGTTGCCCATCACACTCTTAATCAATAAAGTAAAAGACAAAACGCGAGACCAGTTGGGAATTATGTATTAGGAACAACGTTATTCTTGTTCTCGTCACTAAAACGTTCTGGCTGGAACTTCTCAGGCTCAAGAAAATAATACTTAATACTCGTGATGCAATGCGTAAACAGGAAACCACACAATGTTATCCAAACATACGATTAAATACTTGTAACCGGGTTCCGCTGGAGGCAATTGGAACTTTCGCGCACAACCTGTTGATGAAAACCATCGGAGGATATTTTCGAAAATGTCTGCGACGTCACCATTTCTATGTACTTCATTTTCACGAGAACCTCGTACGAAATCAGCCCGTTTCCTTCTTCCATATATCGATCCACCTCCTCTCTTAGTTTCTCTTGAACGTCCGGATTAAGCGCCAACTCGTGGGCCATGTAACACATCAAGATGGAGGACGTATTGAAACCAGCCAGAAAGAAGATGAACGCCTCTGAGCTGTGATATCATCGATAGTCGTCTGATGGTTGGCAGGCTTCTCCTTATCCATAGCCTGCATCAAAAGGTGAATCATGTTCGGTTACCTTATGGAAGAAGTTAGTAGCGTCGCGTGAAAAGAACGATAATTCTATCATTCTGATTGAACGTGGATTTACTCTCCCTATAAATTGACCACTGTTGCAGCGCAATAGTGCGATTGTAATCAAGGACAACCCAGCGACGCGGAATTTTGTGGCATTAGCATACCTTTTTCCGTTTCTTAAATTGTACGCGCTTCCTTGTTTTATTGCCTGCGAATCGTTGGTCGGACACTTAAACGTCGCATGCGGTTACCTCACCATTTTGAAAAATGCCCTCTCCATCTCGAGAAAGTGTCAAATCAGGAAATTCAAGTGAGCAACTTGGCAACTTCAAACATCGTTCCTATCATCAGTCTGTAGTAGAACTTTATCGAGTAAACATGCAGTTCTTCTATCAAGTATACGCGCCTGTTCCTATTTTTTTCCGAACTGTCGTTAAACTTTAAAGAGACTCAATTGCATTAAGTTGCACTTCGAGGCAGTCGAGTAAAAGTTCGCGTGAACGATCTCTCGCACTGCAACAACCGCTATTACTTGATTTTGGATCTCTCTGCTGTGAATCTAAGAATAAGGAACAGAGAAAGCAATCGAGATACAACAAGACACTTCACAGACTTTGTATTTAGACAGATCAGTTTAAAAAGATTGAAATTAATTTAACCCTCGTACATGGACTGTTTTTAAACTTTGATGCTCATTTACAACCATTCGAGATCACACATGTAATAATGATTCTGGACATAGTCATATTCAGGAACATTTCCTTATCTTTTAACGCGAATTTGGAGCTTTTAATTTTTACATAACACCTTACTTTCTAATCTAAAATCGTGAGTTTGTACAAAAATTGATGCTTTTCTGAAGACTGAGAATAGTGCAAAACAAAAAATAAATTTTTTTTTGCTGAGCAATAACAGGAGAATAGATTAGATGAATTTTTCTATATAATATAGCATTTAAAATTACAAGTAGTTAATTTCTCTGTCTGCTCCATTTTCGCTTACTAGTTTTAACATCTAGTCAACATGATATCATTAGTTACAAATAATATTCGAGTAATATATGTGTACCTAACCTTTCAGCGGCAATCATCAGAGAGAAAGAAATGATTCTTGCTACGTACCACCGGGAATAAATTACAATAATTCAATGAAACAATTAAATTTATTTGTTGTAGAAAATAAGGGAAAAATTTCTATCTCTGGAGAACGTGTGGTTACATTTTAATAGGTTTGGACAACTTCAAAGCCTGTAGTTCGCAAACTTGTGTAACTTAACCTAACTTCGGCAGAGACGAACTCCCTTTGCACATAATATCCGATAATCTCATGCTCACATAGCTAATAGCTCCTATAATAAGCGTCTATTTCGCTCACAGTCATAGTTTAAATATGCTAAATCTATCTGCACAATTAATTCACCACTTTAAAACTAGGTTAAATTAACCTACGATCTATTCGTATTTTGTTTACATGAATTTATAAGTATTCGTAAAATAATCATTTAATGTTGTTTCTTCTAGCTCGGTGACAGTATGGTGGAATATATTCATTGCATAGACTATATATAGAGTATAGACAGAGTAAAGTAGGCATAGAATATATTATAATATACTCTAACATTTCTAAAACGGCTAGTACTTTGTCATTAAACATATATGATGTTCCTAATCTTGAGAATCCTTTTGTAGAACAAATTTTCCATTCTTTTATTAATATTTTCATCGCTATTTTTTATTGCATCTTATTAAATTAAAAAGTCCGCTAGGTTATATCGAAGTTGTTTTTAACGCGTGGCAAGAAAATGTATCAAAACTTTTCTAATTTTGGTTTTCAAGAATTGTCAGGGGAATGACTTCTTTATCTTAAAGTTCCATCTCTTATAAATATATCTTTTTTAGTGTGTTTGTAATTTTCTTTCAGTATACTGTACAAACTCCTTTGAGTTTGACTTTCCTCGTATTTATCAAATTGTTTCCTGCAGTTTGTATGCGAATGAAAGTTTGAATTAAATTTTTCAGACTGAATTGAAGAGATTTTGTAAAACTTTTCTTTATACATCGAAACATCATGCAGTCTTTGTTGTAGAGTATGCAAAAAAAATGTTCCTTACAACTTCTGCTCTTCTGTTTACAATTTTTCTCAAACGTGATAACATTTTCTTTAGATCGACCTATCTCTTTACATTCTTTTTCGTACAGGATCAATGTAACATCTTCTTTTCTTGCAAAAGTAGGGCCTGTATGTTATTTTATTTCCTTAAGTACCTTCCCATAGCATGAACTCGTTCGATTCACCTAACCCCCACCGAGTCTTCAATTTCTACTCTCCTCCACCATTTCCTCCTCCAATAGTACCTATACCATCCACTACTGGAAAACAGCGTCAACACATCACAATTAACCATCCTTCCATCTCCCAGCGATTCAACCCCTTCCACACCCCCAGACAAGCGGCGCGAATCACTTTATATCCAATACCTCGTCTATTTCTACCAGACTTAGAAACATCGACATTCACCCATACAACGACGCACACGCTGTCTACCACCGAGTCCCCAGTTCTCGGTCTGCCGTTCCGTAGCACTGGAGGGTTCTTTTTCCCCCTTTTACGAAGTCGCGAGGTTGCCTCGCATTCTATTAGCGTCTGGCATCGACTCAAAGGGCACCGTAATCGAAGATGCAGGCAGCTGGAGGAGTATCGAAGGTTGGGGGAGGGTGGGAATCGATTCTAATCGAATCATGCCAGCCTGCACGGATTATATCCTTCTCACGAGATTGGTCCGGTCGTGGTCAAAGGACATATCGCTGGTCGACAATCACTTAAGGCCCACTCTGGCTGGTTAGAGAGCCGACCAGCCGCAAACGTGCCGTTGCCTTCTTCCTTGGTGTCCAGGCAAATCGATCTTGATCTCACGGGTTCAGAAGAGAGCCTCTCCTTCCATATCTCCATATCTCCCTTTCTCCTTTTCTCCCTTTCTCCTTTCCTCCCTCCTTCGCTTCCTCTCTCTCACTCTCTCTCTCTCTCTCTCTCTCTCTCTCTCTTGGCTTTGGTTTCGATTCAATCTTCCAGATGAACATTGCGGTCGTCAAAGGAATTATCATTCTCCTCCCTTTCATTGATCGACCAAAACTCTTTGGTCGGCGAATACTTTGACGATGCCTCGCAAACGATATAATACTAACTGCACTCTGTAAACCTCTAGCCGAGTTGTACGAGCTCGTTTGCAACGTTTTATGACTGTGGTGGTTGTTTCGTTGGTCATCGAGGTGTGGCTGCTAGATTGTTTGGTGCAATTAGGCGGCAAGCCTAATAGGGGGAGATCGTATTGCCCGATGCGAATCGACAGGTGTTGGGGGTTGGCCAGATGGCGGCTCGTATCGAGTCTCGGTAGCACGGAGGATGCAGTTTGTATTAATTGCAGCTGGGAATTTTTCCTATTGCGATTGTGATTTGATGTTGGTTTTGGTTATAAAAGATACGCGTCCTGTGGTGTTCGCGCAATTTGGAATTTGTAGTAATTTTAGATGGGAGATTTTGGTATCGCAGCTATTATAGTAATATATATGCAGTTTATAGAGTCATAATTATACGGAGTTTTACGCAGTTCATATACATTTCGGAGCGTAACAATTACACCATAACACCAACTTTCGAACGTTCTGGAGTTCTATGCAGTGATTTCTAAGTATTAACAATATAGTATGAAAGGGATTGGACGACATTATATGTAATGAAGAAAATTTCAAAGAGCATTTGAATTTGCAATTTCAATTTATTTGAAAATAATAATAAACAAAATATTTCTCTGGTGAGCATCTATATGTACCAAAGTATTTACAACGTACAACAATTTATTAAATTACAACGAAATGATAAAATTATAATGTAAGTAGTTAAAATAAGTAATTTTAATAACGAGTATGAGATTCATCTCTATCTATTAATTCTAAGATGCGATTTGACATACTTTTAATTAAATTTTTCGGAATTCCTAATTTGATTTTACACTTCAGTAACAACTGTTTTTAACTATAAAATTTTTGAAAGTTGAATATTTGCATAAATATGCCATACCATAATGCCTCATAGACTTTCGATTAGACTTTGATCTGAGAAGCATGCAGATGTTTCAATAAATTCATGTTAAATCTTCCAAGCCATACTGTGAGTTCTCAGCTTTTATGCATTGGGGCATTATATTGCTGATAAGTATTAAATTATTAAGTACTAAGTTATTTTTCAGAATATCAATATCAATCTCTGTACTTTTCATTTTTGAAGTAGGGAAAGCAAATTGAAGCTTACCCCTGCAGCAGAATGCACGCCACATGATAAGTGTTCCTCCACTAGAATTATGCTTAGAGAAGTACTTTTCTTCCTTACGAAGGTAAATAGTGAATTAAGTAAGGAATATTAAACATAAACTTAGCTCTCGATTTATTAATGTTCAAAATTAATTTGCATTATTTCAATTTCTACTCATGTTTTTACGAATGTATTGAAGCCTGACTATGTTGTGGTGTTTTAAGAACGTAGATGCAAGCATCATTTTTTGTTTTGTAATGTGCGGATTACGTTTAAGAACACGTTGAGCGGTCCAATCAGAAAGGTTGAAATCACATTCCTTCACGGTTTCTTTTTAATGTAACTTTTTAATGTGCTGCGCGCAACTTTAACAATTTGTCTTTCAGTACGGCGAGATAACTTCTTTTTAGGTGTACCATTCTTGTTTTCTTCACGCGTAGTAGGACCACGTAAAAATTTAGTACAACTTTATGAAATCGCCCGAGTTTACGTGCGATTTCAACAATTCCCAATTTTTGTTCTTTGTATGCTAACATCGCACCTTGTTCTTCTTCGGCGAGATAGCTATCGCGTGGCATTGTCTAAATTAATCGAAAAACTTTGTCCTCGCTAAACACTTTATAAAAGAGACGTTTGAAAGAAGTTAAAAGTGAAGCTGGCGCTATTGTCTTGCTCCGATGGTAAAACAGTTTTTGATTATATCTTGACATATGCATAGGCAACTTCGATGATTTTCGCTTAAAACCTGTTAGCATCAGCAACGCTCTTCCACATTATGCAAGTGACTTCTTCAAATTATTTTCTTAAAGTTCGAAAATGTTAAAAGTATCGGTGGTGCTATAGTTATGCTCCTGTTATACGCTTCAAAGCGTCTGATCAATGTGTCTGATCTATACTTTCTTCTGTTTCAATAAATCGAATTAAAATAATTTATATGTACATCAATATTCAAAGTGTATTTATGATTTATCGTATGTTATACATTTTTATGTTTCGAGTATATACTTGTGTTATGAATCGTTATATCGAACTAAAAAGAGGAAAGTGAGAACTCTGATCGACAAATAGAAGAAAATCTCAGGATCTTAGGACATGTGTGAACTTCTATGAGAAAACGTGCCCAAGTGTCTATTGAAAGAAACGATAAGAGACAGATGGTACGTTTACTCAGGAACAAATCAAAAAGAATTATTTTTATATCCGTTATAAGAACCTTTCCAATTGTTTGGACGAACGAATCGTATTTTGTATTTTTATCAAAGCTTTATTTATTTTACCATTTATTTTTCCTGCTCTCGCGGACATTCTGTTTCAATTTGGTTCTACTCAAACGCTATTTTCTTTCGCAGTGAAAACAAATTTATTGATTCTAGTAATTTGTAGATGTTTAATTGAAACGTAACGTTTAGCCAAAATGAATTTTATAACATAGAAGTTTTCGCTACAGTTGAAAATATAAAAAGTCATTTTTTTTTCAATCAATACTCTACTGGTGTGTCCCTTAGAATCCATATACATGTATGTTATTTGAACAGTTTTTATATATCTAGGAAATAAAACTGTGGTAAAAAGAGCAATGATAATATAATTCAAAACTTAAACAATTCGATTAATTTCTCGTAGAATTTTTTTCTTTAAACTTTTCACCCTATCTTGTTGAAAATCACAATAAAAAGTTATGTTTTTATTTCCTTTCTTGTTCAACATATCGCTCTGAAGCAATCAAACATTATTTACATAATTTTTAATCTAACTTTCCTGTCACTCGACAAGATAATTTGCGCAGTATGCAAATAAAAACGTTGTCCCATCGCCAAGTACTCTTATCAAGCCTTATCAAAGCAGAAAAAAACGTAGAAAAAACGTAGAAAAAGTGAAGATTCCCCACCCCACCCGCTATGAAACTTTCGCTGAAATTCAATTCCGAATTACCGGTCAAATTAATTATTCGAACGGACAGGGAATCGCTGGATGAACGTATTGCTCGTCAAAGATCGATTAAATCCACCCACCTCTGCCCCGCACCTCCTCGCGTCGCTGAATATTCCCTCTTCATAAATATGCTAATGTTACACAAACACAAATGCAATCTGACCGCATTCGACGTCTAGCAATCGTTTTAATCTCTTGTTAGTTTGAGGAAGCAATCGTGCTCACTCCCTGTCTCTATCCATTTCGATCCTTTCCCAATCTCAGCCCCTCCTTTCGATTATTTAGCATGGTCTGTCTGTAATTGAGCGTACAACGAATCTGTCTCACCGGGAATTTCGCATAAATCATACTCATCCCGCTAGCGGAATCTGCATAAATCGATATCGATTGTTATTTTATGCGGGGCCATTTTTTATGCGGCTTACACCAGCCAAGACCGCGGAAGCCAGGCTGAACTGCTGCCGCGGGTTTGCGTTCAGAAATGTTGTTGGAGTATAGTGCGGATGTTTTTTGAGACTGATTTAGCGATTTGGCATAATTTTGTTGCAGCTATTACAGCAGATACGTGTCCCTCGGTTTACTAGAAGATAGAGACACGGTTTAAAAATTTGTACGTTATTCTACAACGTGTACATTGTGTATCCAATTTCTAACGAATCGGTGTAAATGAAAATAACAAAAATTATATGTTTTTGTCGTACGAAGAGATATAAAAAAAAATACCAGATTTCGGGCAACGAATGTATTTTAATCAATACATCGTATACTTTCAAGCAGATCGTTCCCATCTAATGAAAATCTTTAACGCCCTGTTTACAATTTTGTATATTTTTTATTTTCGAAATTACGTAGTTCACTCGTTTGAACTATCTTTTAACTTCTACGTTAGCGTAATCAGCGTCAACAAAAACTGCTGCGGGCAACTTGATCGAAACACGAATTTATAGCTCGTATGTGGTTGTCTGGTCACAAATGACTCACTCCACTAGTCTCTGCTAACTCTCCTGTTCATTATACAAAATTCGTAACAGTCCTCCTCCCGTATTTACGTTTCATCAAAGCAGTTAGGCCGTATTATAACGAATAATAGATGGGAGTAGATTACTGAATTGCCCCTTACTCAAAGATTAACTCCTGATTTCTCCATAAAATGACTTTCCTAAAGGAATAAGCTAATTCGTATCTTTTAAGATAATTAATTCTCTTAAAAAATTAATTCTCTTGTTGTCCTCGTTAAATTAAACGAGTGACGATGTGCGTTACTCCTTTCAAAAGTAGTTAAATACAAAATATACAATAATCTTCCTTTAAAGAAATAGAAAATAATTATATCCTTTTGACGTAAATAAATTCATCTGTAAAAAGATTGAGCTCTATTTATCTTTGCGCTAAATTTTCATATTGCGATAAAGTCTACAACCGTTAAAAATTTAATTATAATCTAATATGCATAATTTTAAAACATTTGTTTAAAGATGAAGTTTATAAATACTGTTTATAATCTATCAATCTTATAATAAAATAAAATAACATAGTGTCTCTCTTTATTTTCATTTCTAAAATATGTGTCTATAGTTTGTCAACAAAAATCAAGAATACATACCTCGTATTGTTTCGTTTAATATCGAAATTTTTAATTTACCTCCACAAACTTAAATTTACGTTAGACGTAACTTAATCAAAAGAAATACAACTTCAAATTTAGCTACGTATTAAATTTATTTGCTATATAAATAAATCAAGTACAGAGAACAAAGCATCAATGGATGCTTACCGCCAAATCGTATATTCCAACAGATTCCAATCTAACAATGTATGCCATTGAAGAAAAACGTAAAGAGACAGTATTAGTTAGAATTTCATAAGCTTTGGCGACAAGTTTCACGCGATTCACGTGTCGTATTCAACGACGTTTTCTCAGACGAATACTGAGATTCGCGCGAAACGAATCCCCACCGAAAACATCTTCGTTCGATACGAAGCTTGGATTCACGAAAGAAAAAGAGAGAAAAAGGCAGCAGCGTGTCTTTGTTGGAAGTAAGTGGACCGATAAAATCTCGACGGCTTCCTCACGATAATATCATTTCGAGATACTTTCACGGGGAATTCACCGCACACGGCACTCGCACGACGAGAGAAAAGAATACCAGTGACGACAAAATACGATCGAGTCGGTTGAACGGATCTCCCAGGACCTTTCGAATGAATTTCTCGCCGCGTTTTTCATTCGCTTGCTACGTCGCGAAACTCTTCGGCTCGATCCGGATGAAAAGCTTTCAGAGATAGAAATCTGATGGACGGAAGTGCCCGTTCCTTCTTGCGAAAGTGAAAGTTCAACTTTTTACGATTACTTCGATTACGTTTAGATTTTCCATCATTACCTTAATTACGTATACATTTCTTTCATTATCCTTAATTAGGCTCAAATCATTTTAAGATTACTTTGTTTAGATCCTGTCTAGATTTTCTTTTGTAACTAAACCAAGTGTACTTACATTTTGTTTATTTCGACTTAATTATACCTATATTTCTTCCACCATTAACATGATTGCAACTGGATTTCAAGACTTACTAGGAAAATAACGATTGTTTGTGTAGTTGAAAGGAAAAATAAATTTTTAGCTGTTACAGAGTTTTAGTTATTGATAGTTGCAATTACTAAGAACTGAAACAGCGTAATATTATCACCATTTTGTTTTCTAAAAATTAGTGTTTAAAACTTTATGCTTAAAAAATATAACAAAAACTGTATTATAATATATTAGTGACGTTAAAGTAGATTTTTAAAAGCTTCTTCTTTGCAACGAGAACGTTAAACATTTAGAAGAAGATGAATTTGAAATTTAACTTTTAAAAGCATGGCGTAGCAACTTCGTCGTTTTCAGACTTTGAGCAGACTTGATCCAGCCTTAAGTATTGACTTAAATCATCTTAGCTTCCCCAGTTTACGTTTTATTCCAATTATGCTGAGGATTTTTCGAAAACTTTCTTGTTTAAAGTAACCTGGCAAATAAATAATTTCAAAATTATTAAAGTGAACATTTCATATTGTTAGGAATTATTTCAAAATATTACTTGACCCTACTCTGAGAAATAAATAATACTTATAAACGGAAATGTATTTTAATTTTACTACAAAGTGAATATGTAAGCCCGTTGTTAGTTTAATAATAACGTAGCTCGATTTTCTCTAGTAAACGTAGTCACAAAGTGCATGAACAAATATCTTTCAGCAACAGATTATTATTACGAGGTTGACGTATACCGTGTGAACCAAAATTTCCGGCTTCTCTCTCGATTCTTATGACGACGCGTGAACAGTGAGCTTAACGCGCAGTTCAAACATCCGTAGATATTTGGATTACATGAGCTTATCTAACATCTTTATGCACTGAGCGAATGTTTGAAAACTTATCGAGATAAATTTTCCCTAGAGGATCTTCTACGTGCAGTATATGACATGTTACGAATCGATTAGATTACGATTCTGTTATTAAAACTGAAAATAATGACTGATAACAAATAAATAATAAATACATGGAAAGGAAGATGAGAAAAGAGTAACGTACAAAATCTTGATACGTTATGAGGAACGCATGCAAGTAGAATAGAGACGTGAATGGACGGACATAAGCGTTCAAGGCACATTCCAGTGACGCCGACACGAAACAAAAGGAGTACATCAATTCCGCGTAAGCACGGGTTGTTTCTCGAATCACAACGTGTAATCTGCAAAGCAGTTTATTGTCTGCCACGATGAGAATGTAATCGTTAATCCCACTAACGGGCTGAAACTGTAATTACGCGTTCTAATCACGACCGCCATAGGTACGCCACTCTGATAGAGTTGATCAACGAGCAGATCGGATGAATCATTTCACTACAAGGAATCGGGATTCTGCATTTTTGGTGTCGAACTATCGAGTGTAGTTTTGAGAAACAAGGTTAAAGCACACGTACTGTATAAACGAATGTGACAAAATGAATTACATATTGCATTCAATATGCTTTTAACATACTTTTAATATGAGAAATCTTTCTATATCGGTTAGGTTTAGAGTGTGTCTAATTTAATATCGTATTACAATCATGTTCTCAAAACATAGCTGATCCTAACATTCGATCTAACCGAAATTTAACAATAAACTTCAAGATACTTTTTCAGGAGTTTCGTATTTTTAAAATATCGAGATATTTTATGTACTTTAATTTAGTTCTATGAAATTATTAATGTTCTTCCAACATTACATTTAGTATGCATCAATCTACAACATTGCCGATTTACTTTATATTTCCCAAAAGTGTTACAAAATACATAATAAAAGTCACAATTTCGAAAAGTCTGTTATTTAAATCACTGCGTGATTTCCATAAATGAATTGTCATTTTAATCATTTTTCTTGTTTTCCAACGGGAGAAAATATTCGAGAAAACAAATTCCCTCGGAGGCACAAAACTTACTCCAGACTCAAGAAGAAATTAAGGAACTTACTATTCGCGTAATAGAATATTAACAATCTAAGTTAAAACTTTGATTCCTTAAAATTTCGTTCCAAATTCTATGAAACTTCAGCGCATTCGCCTAATAATAGTAAGTAGTGGGTGCTCTCATTATTTATCTTGAACTCGTTAATATCTTAGTACGAAAGATTGTATCGGAATAAAGTTGGGATAATAAAATTTCGGGTTAACATAAAAATAATCCAATTTGGGCACTTCGAAGTCAAATAGAATCACAAAAGACGGCAAAACTTTGTTATGATGTTTAATTATTTAAATCGATAGCTACGACATCTATGTTATAATCGAACAAATAATCATGTAACAGTGATAGCTCGGTAACTAGCACATTTTAGTATTCTAATTAATTCGACGGCAAGCAATCATCGAGTTTGAAACCCGAAATTCGGTTCGAAGTGATTCACGATCGATTTAATTATCGAGAATCTATAAAAAGCGGGAACGATCTTGTTTGAGGCAGAAAGAATGAAATTGCGGCGAGCTGCGTAAAAATCAACGAGCAGGGATCCCCAGGTGGTATCGGGAGGAAGCGCAGCTATTTGCTTTCGAATCCGTCGAATTAATCACCCTAGAATATCAGTCTTGTCGCGCTCGATTGCCGAGTCGGTCTAACATGATCGAAGCTCACGATATTCCCGGTTTAGACTTCTACGGTTCGATAGCTTCTCTGGTGAAAATCGTTACGGTAGTAGTTCGCTGAAATACTGTTATTCATGAAAGTACCTGGCAAAAAGTTTTCATATGCTTTTTATTTTATTGCGTTGTTACAATTTTTTTCAGGGATTGCTCGGATGTAAATTTTCGATTTAAATTCGCAATAGAAATGGTAGAGCTTGCAAAACCAACTATACAAAATTGCTATTCCTTTTATAAAATTGCAAAATGCGAAAAAAATTTTGTAGAGAATTACTTAGATATGCCGGGGAAATTTCTACACTGATATTCGCATGTTTGCATTAACTGAAATTTATGTTGGGAAGAAAGGGCTGATGCAGTATTAATCAAAGAATCAATTAGCGTTAATATTGTACTATCCGAATGTTTTTTAAATACTCTGTATATATGTAATTAAAAGTATTTGATACAAAAATGAGCAAAATTTAGGAAAGGAAATGATATAAAATAGTAAGAGAAGTCATTATTTTATATATAATTAATAGCCAAAGGTACTAAAATTACTTTATCTTGGTCTATATATGTATATATATATATACTTCAGAAGTTTTCAAATTTTGCCAATACTTTACCTTATTTCCACGTAATATTTCGCGCTTGGGTTTCAAACTATTTTCCAAATATCCTCGTAAATACTCATTGGAATCTCCAATTATCACTTTGCGACGTTCATCGTACAACACCCACTTATCATTTACTTCTCCAATGAAATCGGCGAAAAATGAAACTAAAATACATATCATTCCCATTCATTTCGATATATTACATTCCTTCACTTTGACTGGTCGGTTCCCCGCACTGTAATTTCACTGCACGTATTTTCTCATTGGCAAAATATCACTGTGGTATCCTAGTCGCACGTTAATTAAAGTCTTTAACACGAATTCAATTCCAATTAACGTTTGATATCGGTCACGGTCGTTTGAAAGATCAGAGATACGATTTCCAACGTCGGACACATACTCAGAAGCTGAAATTATTCGCAGATATCAGCTCTTTCGCCAAACACTTGCACGATTAACAGGTTTCACGAGTAACAGATGGAACAGGAAGAATCTGTTGATATTAAACTCTGTAATTCGAGATTCACTATTCATGAACACGAGAATTCGCAAACGACTGCTCGTTGCTTTGTCATAAAAAGGTAACGCAGTATCTAATGTAGCCGACTATAAGAATCTAATTACACGAAAATTTACAAAGATGATTATAATTAGAAGACGATTGTACTTTTACACTTTCGTGAAAAATTGACGTACATACAATATCTTGCAAAAGATGAAACGAATAAAGCTTTCACGCATTAATTTCTTTAATTTCTCTACATAAAGTCGACTTCTAACATTTGTTTATGATATTCTTCGAATATATATTCGTGATATTTAAACTTCATCTTGGAATAAAAGTAAAAAAATTATTTTTTATCTTCATTCCACTTAAAATTCTTTCAAGCTCAAGCTATCTTTCGGTCACGGAAATCAGAGACCTCAAACCATCCTATAAACGAAAAAAGCCAGCTAAAAAGGAAGAACAAATGAAGAAAGAAATCAGATAGGAGACGTCTAGAAAGATAACAAGAGGTCGCTATTTATCCAGACATTGCTAGAGGCTCACTGTCACGTACGTTTTATTTACGACGTGGTTGAACCGTTGCCAATCAATCCATCGACTCCACGTGCTTCTGGCGAACACGACACTAGCTTCTAGTCAACGATCGATATCGAGCGGATATCAGGCCCGATATCGAGCCTCGAGGCGATCGTCTCGTGAAAATCTCCGTGGCACCGGTGTAAAAAGTCTGAGAAGTCTTCCAGAGAAAGAATTACGATCGACTGGCGACTATCGAACGTGTGTGCGTTCGATGGAAAGAATGGAGGTTTGCTCCTCTCGAGGAAAAGCGTGCGAACGCGACGCTTCTACGGAACCGCTGAGGAAACAGGCGCGACATGAGGCTTCGGGAAAAAAAAAACGAAACGTCACGCGAAGCAACTGGTTGCAAAGGCGAAGAAACCGAGAAGAACCGGCGCGAAGAGAGCTCCGCGGAATATTCGCCGTGGAGAATCGTTTTTTGGAGATTGTGTCTCGCGAAACTCTTTTCGCGACTGCTTCGGGGTGCCGCTGAAGGGATGATCGTGTATTTGCAAAGTTTCCGAGGTTCGGGTGGGAAAACTGAGTTGGTGTTGCGTTCCATTTGGGAATTCAGTGAGCCACGATTTCTATGTTACTGTGTAGTACATATTACTATTAAGTTATCTCATAAGTAGATTATCGTATTCGTGGCAATCTATATTTTTTGGATAGACGACTAGAGAAAATACAAATCTTAAATACAAATCTGTTTCACTTATTGAATGTTACGAGGACTATGTCTTGAATAGTTTATATATTTTTACATATTATATTTGTGCATATCTTTAAACCCATAAATGCATAAATATCTGCAATCCACTTATGTATTCTAATATGGTTTCTTAGAAATATATTAGTTTATGCAGAAAATTCGTAGCGATAACTCAGAAAGATTTAAAGCCGATATATTGTCACACTATTTTATTATATATGTGCCACTTCTTTTAATAGCTTTTTGCTATCAGAACTTTTTTAATTTTCTGTTCTTTCCGATAACGATTTCAAAGTATATATGTTTTTAAAGTAATACTGAAATTCGTCGTTCATCCAAACACGAACAATTTCACTGCTTACAAAAGATGTAGCATGCTACTTGAAAAATGAAGGTGACCTTGAAATATCGTACTCTTCCAAATAAAAAAAAAAAACAAGTAAAATAATAACAGAGTTCTGTATGATATACAAACTTCGTGAGTAAAGATTCCTCATATCTTTAAAAATTGTGGGAAATATTCAAAGCGATAAAAATTATTATGTTACTCAGTATATCGTTCCATCATTCTTGCAATATTGTGCTTCATAACCTGATTAATATCCTTGTACGTGAATTTCAATAATCTAATTGAAAGTTTAAATATTATGGTCAATTAATTTCTGTCGTCCGCGTGTGTATGTTAAATCCGCAGTTATCAGTTGTTTGTAAACGTACATGTTTTAAAAATACGCAAATGAAAGTGATTCATTTGGTTCCATATGTGATTAAAATGATGGATTTTAATGTCTCGCCCTTGTAAAATATTGAAATATATACCGTGTATTAACAATCATTCTAATGCTCCATAATTTTATAAATTTGGTTTTTCCTGCTTGATACAATAATAACAGAACAACTAGTCCAGTTTATTCTGGACTAGTTTATTTCAGTCACTATTAGCATTATTCTGATATCTTAGTTTACTTAAAAACGCTGTGCAACACGAGACATCGAAGGAATATGTATTTGAACATGTACATCGATCTATGACCCGCGGCTGTCACTCGTATCAAAATGGAAATAAGAGACATCAAACATATCTCTCAAATCTAAAAACAAACTCACGTGTACAACATCGACATTTCGTTATAAAGTATTTTCCATTCCTCTTGGCAAGCACCTACTATAAACACGAAAAAAATGAAAATCCCTTTTCTTCCTCACTTTGTGTAATTCCTTGATCTTTACTCGAAAAACATATAAAGACTCAAAAATGCGAGATGTCGTCTCTTTTATAAAATCAATGAAAGACGATCAGAAGTATTCAGGGAGTTTAGCACAAATTCTCGACACGTGAGATCAAGACAGAAAATAGAAGGAAAGAAGAGAAAGACGAAGCGGAAGAATCTACTTCAATTTTCAAAATTACGTTCTTCCGCTTATCTCGCGTCGACGAAGCCGCGCCAACGAAGGATCGCGTTTCTCAACCAGTCTCACCTCTATTTCGCAAGACTCCCGTGAACGAGATCACGCAAGAACGCGGCGCGAACTTGTTAACGGAAGTAAACGAGCCATCCTGACGACGCGACGGGGCGTCGTCGCGCGAAAATTGTTTGTCGCGGCAGATCCGCGTGGCGATTTAGCCGGACGAGTATTAGGAACGCTCGAGTCGGTGGAAAATCATCAACGGGAGCGAGAGTGAGCCTAATTTATTTATCTATTAGCTGACACTGTACTGAAACGCGTTCATACACTCGATACGAATGTGTTCAAATTCTTAGAGTATCCGGAAAACGCGAGAGACTAGCGGAAAAAGTCAAGAAGTTTTGCACCTTTTTCAATTATATTGCAATATTCCGATGTGTACGGTGGTGAGCGTAGTTTTTCTACCAGATATATTTTTCATTATATGTTCTAAAAGTGATATTTTCAAAATTTGTATCTACGTAATATTATATAACTGTACAAATAGTGTTTAATTGCTGTACTGTTTTCTTCTACATGGCATACATAGTATTTAACTTAGCAACATTTGACATTTTATAATAATGTGTTTACTGTAATAATAATCTCTTCTCTCTAAACCTGACATCTTCTAAAATAACAAGAAAATATTTTAAACAGAAACTTACTTACAGAAACTTAAGATACTTAAAGTTCGCTAACATTTTACGAATTAAAAAATTAAAAATTTTTCCAACTGTCAGATTCTGGATGTGGCCAGAGTTCCATTAATTTTTCCATGGAACCTGACGTCTTATAACAAAACAAGACCATATTTCAAACAGGACTTGAAACTCACTGCCAGATTCTGAATATGACGAGTCCCCATTAATTCTTAAAATTTCAAATAATTTTACATCACGTAAAAATCCACCAAAAGATAGAATTTGTTCACATTTCTACGAAATCAAGCCGAAGATGCAACCTCAGATTTGCAAACTGAGAAAAAGAATCTTGGGTCGTCCGTAAAAGCAAGAAACGGGATCCCGTCAGCTATCTTCGTCATACGAATCCAGGTCAATCGAATCCTGTTAATTCTTCATACCGTGTCTGTTTTACAAACTCGAGTAAATAGTCGCGTAAAACGCGATACGAACAAACACCAATAAAAACATCCTTCCTTCCTCCTTTTGAAGTACAATTTAAAACTCCTATGAAACTATCAGGCAGCTTAACGAAAACAAGTATCGAAGATTCGAAGCACTTCGCGAACTTTGATCCTCCAAAATCCTGGCAAACAAACTTTGTGCAAAACCAGCTATGTATTCTTCACTTTTATTACAAAATCGCCGCTAAAATTAACAACACAATCATATCTATCGATTCAAACACTAAACCGAGAAAAAGAGTCTCGAGAGCAGATTTTATATTGCATGTTTCATTTCGAAAATCCTCAAAAGCAGACGCTTCTATTGATACGAAACAAGTCATACTCGTCACTCCTAGGAAAAATCTATTGACACAATAGTTGTAATAGAATGCCAAATATGTAACTACGAAATCGCAGACTTTATTATGCTCCATGTATATTTTAAAATGTTGACAAACAAAGAGCTTATTAACTTCTAGGCCTCTATTCATATACAGCAAGTTATATTTTTTACTTCTAGTACCACTAACCCAATATAACTAATAACGTATTTGCACATGCAGAATTTATTGTATTTGTCCAGGAAATCGAAGAAAAGGAAAGTAAAGTTCGCACCGCATATGTCGTTTCTAAACTAATTTTAAATTAGTCAAAACAGAAATGTTAATTTCTGAACTCTCACTGAAATGGAACGAATTATATTTCTATCTTGTACGATAAAAACAACACCAATAAAACTATCAACGTAATCATCTCTTTAGGATGCCAGACATTTAATCGGAAAACCTAGAGAAAGACGACATGTGTCGTTTCCAAATTTTTCCTTTCTAATAAATAAAATGAGTCATATCCTTTGTTTCCACTACAATAACGCAATCATGGTTAAAGATTGCCAAATATTTAATCAAGAAACCTGCAAAAAGAATCTTGAACGCAGATATTATACTCCACGTACGTCAACAAATTTCTTAGAAGACAGTGATTCCTCATCCCCGAGATCGTTTAGTTTGTAACTTTCCAAGACACTTAGCGAGCTTCCCTTAGCCACGCGTTTCCTCGACTTTACGATCTCGGCCGCTATCTGCTCTCCGACTTTCAGCTGATTTTCGATCCACGAATAAAGACGTTTCTACGAAGCTACTACAGAACAACGACGTTGATCATTCTCATAGAAATTAATTCACCGATCCTCGTATAATTTTTCTCACGCCGATATATCTCCGATTTACGATTACAATTTACAAATCCCGTTGGTCCACTCTAACCAGGCGGAAAAGAAAGAAAAAGGGAAGGAAAGAGATATTTCTCGATCAAGGGACAACTGGCGCGACCAGGTATTTACGCGTGGCGATCACTCGAGCGAAAACAAACGGCGAAGAATTACATTCTACTGGCTATCTGTCAGCCGGCCGTGTTCGACTACGGGCATCCGGTTAGACGGTCGCGCGCACTTGCCAGGGTTTGTAACCACTAGACTAATTCACCAGAACCGGGGAGAACGAGCCACGCAAGAACCGAGTATATATCACCGAGCGTTCTTCGAGGAGACGACGACGAAAAGGAAACAAGGAACAGAGCCGTTGCGCACTCGGCGACCGCCGCGGCAAGACTGGGGTCTGCTACCCGGCCGGGGTAGCTGCCATGGCAACCCGACAACCCCCGAAAGCTTCATCCCACGATCGGATCCTCTCGCTCTTTTCCATGGTCTTCCGCAGTCGTCGATCTCTTCCCACGCGATCTCTTTCCATCCGTTGGAACCGTCGCTGCACACACGCTCGCTATCCTCTTCTTTTCACCTCTGTTTCACGCCTACCTCTTCGTCCTTTCACTCGTGTCATTTCACTCGCACTTGCAGCCTCCCTTTCTCCGTTCCTCTTCGCCATCCTCCCTCCACGATATTCCTCTGGAGCAGAACGGAGCTGGCCTCGCGCAAGCTCCGACCGCTGCCGGAGGAAAAGTCGCAGAAGCTCGTGGCCTCCAGGAGAATCTCTGCCTCCAGAATGATGCTCTGTCGCTCCGACTCTCTCCTTTTCTTTCTATCTACATCGTGAACGAGCGCGCTCTCGCTCGTACAGGCACGCCGTTACCGCGCGATTCTTCTGATACACAGGATTCTTCTGGTTTTCTTGAGCCTTCTGCTGGTGAGATCTAGTGGCGAGCGATTTCGTGACGTTTCCGGAGGAATTGTTGGATTTTCCCTTTATGCGGTCGACCAGCGGCGGTAATTGTCTGGGTGGTTCAATTTTTAGATGGACAGTGGGAAAGGGTTGGCACAGGGTTGTTGAAAGGATGCTGGATTTGGAAGATGGTTTAATAGTTATGACGGGAATTGTTTTTGGATGTTGGATGAGCTTGTTTTCTCTTTATGTTTTTATGCTTGTCTTCTTATAGTACATTATGCTGTTAGTTATGTTGGTGTCTTATGGCAAATTGTGCTGTAACACATATATACGATAATGATAGCTCTAGCTGTCTTACAAAGAGTTGTTTAAATAACATAATAGATAATCTTGTGATGACTAATCGATTCACAATTATTTTCTTTGTTAAAAAATATGTCGGTAAAGATAATAATTCAAGCACTTCCAGACAATTACCTGCCGTTTTCTCTGTAGAAAGCAACTGTTTTATATGTTTCTCTTTCTCTCTTTGCAAATAATTTCGATCACTGTTTTGCATCGTAATAGCGTTCAGTATTAAGGAATAGGGTTATGCAACGCTGAAGCTCGATTAAACGCTTAAACCTACCTTTCCCTCGCAGCGAAACTTTCGCTTGCGAGAAGTTAACTTGAAACAACTGTTGTTAATAAAGAAGTTGCTAGTTGCTTGCATAAAAGTTCCGTACTTGCGTAACACATTCTCACGTTATTTGTACATCCTGCCATAACGTGTTAATTAGGCGAAGTGGAAAATCGATCCGTAAAGTTTTGTCACATCGATCGAATATTTAAGTCGATTGACTTTGCATATTGGTAGATTGGTTATTGATTTTAAGATATGAATTTAAGATATGAACAATATTGACAATTCGTGAAAGGCCTTTTACCCTATTTTTACGTTCCGAGGCCTTTAATGCGGCAATGTAGAAATGACAAGGTCTAAATTAGAGTGCCTTTCACATCCTAGCAACTTTCATTCGTATAGAACATTTTCTAAAATATGACACAAATCTGGCTTTGGATTTAAAAGATCCAGCAAAATACATTTGATTGACAGATCTCTGAAGAATGTGCTTTTACACAATGTGAGTACTCGGCTCGAAATTTATGTATCCCATAGGTAATTCTAAAGAAAAAACCAGTGGGTAACAATATCATGAAATTATTGTTATTAGAGATACAATAATTAATTACTCTTTAAAGCTAATAATGATTAATTACTCTTATTATTTATTATTCAATAATAATTCAAACTCATTACTATCTCCGGTGCTAATTTGTAAAACTAAATATTTATATAATTTGAAATTGTCATACAAATTGATAAATTAACTTACCCTTTGTCCATACATTTTGGAAATATCGGCGACAAAAAACAAATTTCAAAGTTTTCTCTCTTCTGAAAGACCCGATGTTGAATCCTAATCCATCTTCGATATATTCCATTTATTGTTATTATACTGCAGATTTTTATACATTTATGAGAGACATGATGATATAGAAATGCAAAGAATATATATTATAATTCGCAATTATATATGAAATTCTATAGTGTATTATTCGTTATGATATTTAGTAGGTAAAACAAATTTCTGTTTAGGTTTCATTCCTTTAATTATATTCATAAAAGTATGAGTTGCGTAAATATCCTCATTCTATACTCATCGTGGTTGTTAATAATATGTGCAATTTGGCACGCAGTTAAAACTTATTTAAAAGGACAGTCATCTTTCTAGACCTATCTTTAAACTTATAGGAACGACCAAAAATCTTACGTGTATTTGTCAACTGTCTTAGAAGAGGAAATAAAACCAGCGTCGACAACGTCTTTATCATTTGTTGGAATGCACTCGAAGCTATCGTTTTATCCCCGATGAATGTGAGGATGAAAAAAGACATAGCTTCTGATGGATCCTCCTCTCTTTCCTCTGTCTTCTTCCTAAGGCGACCCGTATAGATTACAAAGGAATAGCTTGTAGGAATGTCGAGCTGGTTCTTTACTGGGTGAGAAATGCCAGCTCTCGAATTTCTTCTTCCTGTATTCGCGCATCGGATGCCTGTGAAACAAACGACTTCATTTTCGCGCAGTTACAAGGGATGTTGCCTTTCCACTTTCTGACAACTGTCGCTACCCTTTCTAGTCGTTTCTATTCTAAGATGTAAGTGCATACGTACAATTTAAACAATCGATTTTTAATTTAAAGAAAAATATTATTCAATTTAATTTAATTACCATTTAACTTAAAAATTTTTTTAATTTGAATGAAATGATTACTTAATGATACGAGTTTTATTGTACTGCAGCATTGTTGGAAACTTAGGATTGCAGGCAGGTTTACTCAAGAGATGTAAATTAAAATAGCAACTATAACTTTCGTAAGTGACTGTAGGATACAAACACGTGAAATTATTCCCGCATAGCAACAACCAATACACAGTTTTCAATATAGGATGGAAAGGAGAGGCGCTATAGCCACGATTCGTCCTAAAAAATCGTTTAGCGGAAAGAGTATATCGGTATGTAGTGGTCAAAAGATTAAACATCAAAGGCTAAGTCTACACTCGATTAATTCTTGGCCGGCGGGTGGCGGCCGGTGAATGGCGATTACTGAGTCATTTCTAATCCATATATTTTTTGAACTATGTTTTAGCCGTTATCTTATCGTTATTGTTATTATAACGTTATTTTTTACAATTGCAAGCTTGCACAAAGTACTTGTAATTTCTTAGGACACAAACTATATGTACCAAAAAACATTGTTAAATATACTGGTAAACATATGACAACTAATCACAACTAATCTTCGGTATGTCAATCTTATATCGAAAATATTGGCAGCATATTTTGCATATTTTTTATGCATTTAACGTTTATCGCACATTTAACGTGCGGTCTAGTTACATATTATCTTTTCATTATTATTAAAGGACCGCGGGTCTATATTTCAAAGATCAACATACATTGGAAACTATAGCCTCTACCTATGTTTTCGCGCCACCAAATCATGCTGCAACCGATGTATAATAAAAGGAAGGAGGAAAATTCTGTTCGACACGTAAGATATTCATAACGTCGAAGACAGATGTTCCCAACAAGAGATGTTGAAGAAAGATCAAAAACTGACGTTCAGCTGTTGAATTTAGGGAAATTCCGCTTCCCGACGGCGGATAATCTAAAATTAAGGTAAACGTATACGCTACCTTCCAACGTTCTGCATAAGCAATGCACCGTGCGAAACAGGCGAATTTATTTGAACCCGTTGTCCTGGCCACAATTACTGTAAACGTATCCTTCGCTTTTAAGAGGTAATTATTACTGCGGAACGATAAATCTGCTTTAACGTAGCTCCCCTCCACCTGCAGAACTCCTTTTCCCTGTCCTCTGCTTTTCCACGCTCTATTATTCTTACTCCTCCCCTTTTCACCCCGTGTGTCCCTTTCCCTTTGTATAGCTTTCAGAATTTCTTTCACGATTTCTTTCTCTATTTCTCCCTTTCTCTTCCATCTCTCTTCCTCTAGATCTCACTCTGTTCTTTTTATCCTGATCGTTAAGTCTCCCCCTATTTTCCCTCCATTTGTTTCTTTCTGGCTTCTGCTTGTTGTACATGCATCGTTTCTTTGAACTGTTTACCCTTCTTTATATGTATACACAAGGCGGCACGTAGTTTACGGTTGTAGAAAGTAAATTCTCCATAGTTTTGCAGATTTCGTTCTACTCCGCAGATTAGAGAGACTTCAGTTCTAAGAGAACTTGAAGCTTCAGTCATTATTTACTAACAAAATTATTAAAATATAACGCGCAATATATTGTACACGAAATTTTTCCAGGGTAAGATTTCAAATATTTTTGTGAATGAATCGATATCGTTCGCAAAACAATTCCTCCTACGTATTAATTCAATTATTCTGAGCAGTTAATCCTCAACTACCACTACTGCTATTCATTCATATAAGAAGCCACGTTTCCAGCGTTATGATGGAGGAAATCAAACTTTCCACGCAACCATTCAACTTGCGTTAAAAAGAATTAATACTCTGTATTTTCACATGGATCATGTTTGCGCTCGTAACACAGTTCTCGTTTCGAAATCCCCCTACATACGAATCAAAATAAAACCGTGAACGAAGTTTCCAAAACATTTCTAACATTTCAAACATGGGGCCAACCGTTAATTATCCTTGGTAGAGCATAGTCACTAAGTTATAGAAAAATGTCAGTGGTTTTCAGGCTTTTTTTCGTGGACACATCTCCGTGAAAAAGGGGGTGATAAGGTAGTGGGCTGGCCAAACCAGCGTTTGCTGTCAGCAGAAAGAGAGAGAAGAGTTTTAAACGGTTCTTAATTTAATTTTAAGTAGATTCGGATCCCTCTCCCAGCTTGTAGCCACGTCTGTTGGAATTTAATCGCCCTGTTTCAAGGAAATAATTGTAAAACGTGAAACTACCAGCATATTCTAGACTTTTTATGAAAGGTCCAATCGTTTTTAGAAGCTACCGAAATGTGTCCCGGTTGTAGTTGGAATAAATAATTCCATCATCTAAAACAATTTCTTTCAATACATTTGTACAAAGTCTACGCTTTGGTATATACAAAAGTATACATACTTTTACCTAGCGAATTTTGTGTATCTGATTTATCAAAGGAACCAAAAACGCACTTTGTCACAAAGATATTTATATTTGCACGACAGTACAATTATTATTAACATATTTTTAATAAGAATTTAAGAAATTATTACATGAAATCGTAAAATCATTCGAAAAATGAACTTTCATTTTAAGAATATTGGTTTAATGAGTTCATATTAATATTTTTTTCCTTCACTATGTCCTTCAAGTTTGCCCTTAAGATCTGACGCACGCTGCATAATCAGGGCTCATTAAACTCTTTGGGAATGGTACGATGTTATTATGTTTCATGTAATTCCGCTCACGAAGCAGGATGCAATAATGGAGAATCGCAAAAGAATATATTTCCGCGATTTAATCCAGTTTTACATCGAAATTAATTTCCAATACTTATTTGAAGAGGCGAAGTTAGAGAATAAATGTCGTAAGTAGAATGCAGAACGCGATATCGAGCGTTTCGAATGGTCCAATCAATAACTCGAAACCAGCCGGGTAAAGTTACGCAGAAACGCGTGTAATTAATTCAACTGGGAACTGCATCATTAATACCTATCAACGATGTTGCAGCGCCATAATTAGATTATTTTTTAATATAAGCCTGCCTACCTCCGGCGGATATATTTTCGATCAGCTGTTGGGTTATTAACACGATCATTGTCTTAATCACATGCTTGCGTGAATCACGCATAGACAATGTGACACAATATGGCAGAACGTGACAAAGATAAAAAATAATTCATTCTTCTATAGGTCTCGGTTTCCTTTGCTCATTGTTTTCAACCTCAGTTTACATTTCTGAAATTCTATATATCATTTAAAGTACTATGAAACCTATTCGTTGCGATACATTTGTTACAACATGTCTCAATAAATTTTTTCTATATGCCTACCTCTTGATAGATGATGTCGTTTGCCACGGTAGGTCAAATTTTGATACATTTGGGTTTAAAATCCATCGAATTTTTCCAAGTTGAATAATTGGAACGTTAGGAACGTTATCCATTCCCGTTTTAATTATTTTTACGCCTAGTTTGTAAGAGAATTGACACTTGTCCGTTGATATTTTCTGCTGTTGAAACGAGTGTATAATTAGGGATCAGCGAAAACAGGAGCACGGGGCGTGAGTGCAATATCATAATGTGACAGAGTTATCGAAAAATTTCAAATTTTCATGTAAATCTCACTTTGCTGCTAGCAATATTATGGCCCGTCACTGAGCTGCCTGTACAGCAGTCGTTTGTACAACAAAAGTAATTCAAATGCAAGCAGGTATAAAAAAATACTTGATTGAAAATTTTAAAAGAATACATTATTTGCGTAGTAATTTCTTTAAATATTTGGGGAATTTATGGTAATGTACAAACAGATATTGAATAAAATGAATAAAATTCTCGTTGGAAAATAAATGATTGATTTCCAATTTTATTGATATATGTACATGTTTCTCTTTTTCTAGACTCTTTTTTTCCACGACAAAGTTTGTTGTTCAAGCTATTCGCAAATGCGTGGCTGTAGTCCTTGTAAGGCTTTTTATTCTTCTTTTTCCAATTCCTCCTTTTTCTCTTTTTTAGTTTTCGTTTCTAGGAGATGTATAAAACCATAATTGTGTATGATTTGTTCCGCCAATTACGATTATTATGAGGTACGACGATTTATGAAAATCGATTTGAATATCGATTTTATATTCGTAGAAAGAAATAAGATTTCTGACGCGGAACGTTTTGTTAATGGATTTTAACTCTGAGTTGCGTATTTTTAAATGTTGGTTTAAAGTGATACAAATTAATATTAAATTGATTTTACGGATGAAACTGTAAATAAATTACATAAAAAAATTACAAACATATGAAATTTATGCCATATTATATCGAAAAGAGAATTGAATTTATTCTTATATATATCAAAAATGGAAAGACTATATATTTACAAAAAATTTTATTTGAAAATAACAGTTAAATTAAATTCATACAAATTGAGAACCATATGTACTTTTCAATAATAAGAATTACATTTCTTCATTTTACATTGTTTAACTTTTTTAGGTAATTCTGTTTCCATTTTTCTCTACAAAAGAAAAGAATCGATGCGTTTTTAATTAACATTATTCAACTTTTCTTAATGAACGAATACGAAATTTTTTAACCAATTCTTTTCATTTTTCGTGATGAAAGATTAATCATCGAATCTTTTAGTTAAACTTTCCTTTTCAAAGATTCTTACAAAGATCCCCTGGACTAACTGTATCTCTGTTTGTAAATTATTCGGTGAAATATCACAGAAACGGGACCCGATGCTTTTTCCATTTCGTTTCGACGTATACCATTAAAATCGGTTAAATTCCACCATTTCGATTTAGCTTCCAACGTAACAAACAGAGATGTAGATAATAGATGGGACGAAACGGTGTCCAAGCTACGACCATGAAAAATCCAGAAAACAATAATCGAAACGGAATGATAAACGGGTGACGGCCGATTTTCAGGGCGAAATTATTTTTCGGAGGAGGGAACATGGGGGAAAAGGAGTCGATGCTCGTCGAAACTTTCAATTAATAGTCCGTTCTCAAACTGTCACACGCACTTGAATGTTTATCCGTTATCAACGTGAATTCGCGTACCAGTCAAAATTGCACTATAAGTCGATAAAACATTTTCGACTGGATAACACACGACTGAGAATTCGTGTCGATTCGTTTTATCGATACGTGGGTATCCGAGTGGAGGACTTAATTTTGAATTCCATAAGACCCGAAATCAGAACAAATTCTTTCTTTTTGAAATATTACTAATATATAGAATTATACACTGCCACTCAGAACTCTACGTGGACATTTGCTTACCTCTGACAAGATGCAAATTAATTAGAAACATCAAAGACAATTTTATTCTTTATAACAATTCCCTGTAATAATCTCTTTTAGGAAAATAGGGCAAGATTTGCAAGTTGCTTAATGTGAAACGCCTGAAACTTTCAGTGTACGGTCTTGCTAAGTTTACATCGATCTTCCAGCGTCCAAAAAAGTTCTCAGCTAGAGGTACGATTAATTAAAAAGCGTCTGCCCGGCTAGTAGTATAATCCAATGCGACGGAATTATCGGCGAGCACTCGAATCTGTAAAATAAACCTTCGAGTGAACTTAAAATGCGAACGAAAAGGGAGGGCCGGACAGATTTGAGGGAGAGGGAAAGACGAGAAGTCCGTTCCGCTGATTGAATCGAGAGCTCCGCGATTTATCGACGACGCGCGAGGGACAAATAAACGAAGGGGGAAAAGCTAGAAGAACGAAAAGGGAAGTCGGATAGAAAAAAAAGGGAATCGATGGAAGGACAGCTGTAACGAAACGATAATAGCGCTAATTGATGTGCCGACGAATCGATAAAAATGGGACGGATGAACAGGTCACCGGGGTACAAGAATTGGATGCACGCGCGAGAATCGTTGTTTGTCGCTGCAACGAGATACAATTTATGGTCGTCAGCTATTCGTCGTAATCACAACGTCCCGCGTACGCGACTTGTTTTCCCAGAGTTCGAGGCCAAACGCTTTCCATCGACAACGAGTTTCGAAATTTCTGTTTATCTCCTAACTATCCGCCGATGTTTTATTGGCTGTATGGTAACTATAACAGAGATTTTAACAGGCGAATAAGAGATCTGGAAAATAAAAGTATGATAGACTATGTTTAGAAGAGTTCTCTGCGTTTTCATCAAGTAGGTGCAAAAGTTATACAAAACCGTTCCTTTTCGGATTGGACTATTCCTTAGAAATAAAATTTCTGTGAAACTGAAACGTTCGTAGAAATCATTACAACATTTTATTTGATTGTTCAGAAATGAAATAAAGTTTATCTGTAATTGTATGATTAGCTTCTAATGAGAATGATATTTTACTTTATAATTCTAAATATATAAATTTATTAATTCTAAATAAATAGAACATTGACATTTTAATTTATTTAGTCTCAAATATCATTTAGTAATACTTTCATATCACTACAATAATTTGATACTATGAAAATCAAACGTAAAATCTGGCGAAAACTTGCTTCATTTGAAAATAAGGGGATGTGGTAATGTTTTTTTGTAACTACTGCAATTGCGAGATTAATTTCCTCAAACCATTAGAACAAAGGAATGAAGAATGTTCTTAATGCTTCATAACATAAAGTAACGGCCAATTTTTGGGTTTCTTTTCACGAGCATCCTCCATCTCGTAACAATTATTCCTAACGATTTTCCAATGGTTGCAACATAAAACCGGTAAGGACCGATAAGAAAGAAAGGAAAAGGAATTAAAACCTTAAAATCCTTTAAGAAACTAGTCAGCAGTTAAACTATCGAACTTGAACGGTCAGCACAGTGGGTTGGCGTGTCGAGAACTCGTTTCTCCATGTCGATGGAGGTAAAATTTCGTGACGACTTTCGTCCGGGTTTCGAAAGCGACCACGTGGCCATGGTCGAGTTAAGCTCTCGAAAAGCTTGGAAAACGCCGCTGACCGCGGCTTCCCGTGGCAATAAATAAAGCTGATAAGCCGGCCACGGTGTTTGCGAACGTTTTACTATTACTTTTCCATCCCATCGCCATTATTCTTCATCGTTTCCATGTCACAATGAACGATCGGTCCAGAGCCATTGCTTCGATTTACGACGAATATCCACCACATTTCTTCGATCAGTATTTCTTCTTTCTTTCGAATGCTCTAGGCTTATTTTTGCATAGTAACAATATGCTAAATCTGGACGATATCCAATTAATATCATATAAAAATATATTTTGGGGAAAAAATATTGTCCCTCAAGTTTTTAACTGTTCTAACTCTATCTTTCAAGAACAACTTACTTAACTAACCCGCGTGTATCTCATTGATCTAAAGAAATCCTAGAATTCATTACAACCTCGTCTGTGCTATTAGTCCTCGTCGTTTCCCTGTCGAACAAACATTCACGCGAGTTCTCGGTCTCCATAACTCGGTATCATTAATGATGATTTTTTCTATCGAAACGTGCTCTATTTGCTAGTTGCTATTATTCTAGCATAAAATTCTATATAAATTGTAATTGTTTTTAGTATTTATTATATAACTGAACTAAATAATCGGACGGTCATTCGACGTTTCTTATTATACTGGGAAAAAGAAAAGAAAGGAATCGTCGAGTGCGTTAAACAAAGGCTCTTTGCAAACGGCGATAACAACGACGTTAACGGCGTTTCACCGGTACCAGATTTTCGGTGGCGTAGCGTGTATCAAAAGCACGTGCTCTCTTGCGCGGCGAACAAAAGTAACGCAGTACATAAAAGCGAAGAGCGAGGTTTTGTTTTCCCGGCACACAGCAATTCGCAGTTCGTTGCGACATTTTTCGAAACGTGCTTCGAAACCATTTTTTTAGTAGTTTATGGAACGCGACGGTGCGGCCGGTTGACGAGGAACGAGTTTCGCGAATTTCGCGATTATGTCGAATGCGTTTCTATCGTGAAGTGTCAAAATTTGAAACGCGTTTCGTTCAGATTAATTCTGTAAAAAAAAATAGCAAGAGAACAGCGCATGGTTGATCGGAACAAAAAATAGGATTTGGAAGAAACTTTTTAGATAAAAAAAATTGCATTGACACTAGAACAATACCTTCAATTTTTCTTTTTGTAGTAGTTGAAATCATGTAGCTGCTTTGATTTTATACTTTTCCATTTACTCCGTGAAACATCTGTTTCCTCCAATCCTTTTGTACCGTGCGCCTGTTACGTGCACGTGTGTCCGATATCGATGACACTGCGTTGTATAACTTGTTACTCGCCGAATTAACCTCGGATAACTGATTCACTAGAGTGTAAGTGTGGAGAAAAATGGTTGAATGTGCGAAGAACAATCAACGACACCAAAGGTTATACTTCTCCGAACAATGAGGTTTCGAATTGTGCTTGACGGCTGAGACGAGATTTACGAATACTTAGTGCTGCTGATTGGGGTTAGGTCTACAATTGAACGTTACTAATGCAGGTCACGAAACACTTCGATGCATGTACCGAACGTTAACGATACACTGTCCGCAAACGCGTGTCGATGCTACTTGCAATTGAAAAACAACTGATTGTTCACTGACTAAGACGACTCTTCCCTTCGTTCCACAAATGCTTGGAAATATCGTTTACAGATGAAGATCTCGCACAGAACTGTCAACTGATTGTCACGGCTGATAGAACGATTCCTCCTTCACGATCGCTTGAAGTCATGTCCACGAACGCTTGAAGATGTTGACGAGACGAGAAAGACAGCTGGAAGAACTGTTAACTAGTCGTTGCAACTTATGGAACGATTCTGACTCCACGAACGCTTAGAGATGTTGATGAGTCAGGAAATGCAGATGGGACTGCTTTCTCCGAAAGCTGAGAGATGGAAAAGATTCTTTGCTCCACGTCTGGTGGAGATGTTACCGTAGAAGGGAGATTGTGCGAGACCCTTGTCTTTGAAAGTTGAGAGAATTAACTAGTCTTACTTCATGTTCTGATGGAGATGTTAACGATTCAAAGACACGGATGACGCTCAACTAATCGGTTCAAATGATTAAACAAGACTGAATCTCCGATCGATATTCACAGTTGAACGTTTGGAACAAGATTGCTCGCACGCTGATTTGTTTTCATCGAACGCAAGAAGAAGGGTAATCAGTATACTCGCTCGCATTCACTGATCTTCCGTGCGCTCGAAGCGCAGAGGTTTCTTCGAGGGAAGTGTGTAAGCGATACTTGGAGGAGCGTGAGGCTTCGATGTTATTAACTCGTACTACTAGGGGCGCGGTACATCGTCCGGGTGACGCTCGACCGATCGCACCATTATAATCCACAAAATTAAAAATACAACTTCGGAAAAAACCGCGTTTATGACGCACTCGGCTATAGAAACTACGATGGGCATAAAAAATTAAAAATACTGTCCCGCTCTCTAAAAGTCTCTTGACTGCAAAAGTGAGAATCGTAAATTACATTCGTAAATCCTCACGTTTTTGTTCCTTCGGACGTAATACCTTTCCTCGTTCGTTTTTTAATTCGATAGTTAATAATGTGATCAAAACCTAACGTAAAGATTATTTCTATAATACTGTGATTCATGTTATCAGGTTGAAAAATAAAATTTTAACTTGAAAATTCAACTTTTCGAGTGCCTTTCCGCTAACATGAAAGGGGAGGATAATATTCAAGAAATACTTTGGTAGGCACTTTTTAAGGAAATTTCATCGTTTATTCGTCTCGAGGCTCGACAAGACAAAATAAAGTGGAATTAAACGAGCCAGGGATCCCAGACGTTCGGCGGTTTATGTCATATGCGCTGACAATTCGAGCGGAGCACTTTAAACTTCGTCAATTTTTCACCCTGCGGAAATTGAATACCCTCTTCTCTTTCTTTACGTTCGTCGTCGACGTGTCGTTGTCTTGATGAGACCTTCTTTGTGTCTGATGGAAATCAAAATTGAAACGAACGTTCATTAGGGTCTCTTATATAGGGTGTCCCGTAGCCTGTAAGGCTTTTAACAAACTGGTTCCATATATTCTATAGACGAATCATTCTATTAGCTTTTTTTAATAAACTTCGTCGTTCCTTCCTTTTGTCATACGTTTGGCATAAAAAAACGTTGGTACAGAAAAACATTGGTACGTTTAATAACTAGATTGCTGGTATTTATGCAAATTCGTACTCCCATGAAAATAGTTAAAAGGCTAGGATTTGGGCAAAGATTTGTTTCACTTATTCAAGATTGTAACGATTGTGCTGTATTTTGGGTATTTTCTACACTTTTACGTATTATGTACAGTCTATGCATTTTTTCGTATCAATCAAATTTATAAATATAAACGCATGAATTCATAAAAATCTGCTGTCTATTAATATCTATCGTCCTATCTCATTTACAAACTAACTTTTCAGAATTTCGAAACTAATATTTCAAAAATTAAAATTCACTGCCATTGAAGCTATTTAAATTCAAGTTTAAGTTTGAGAATTTTTTTAATGCTCGGTAATGAAATCTTCAAGTCTTCCTATTAATGGACATGAATTTTGATATCATTGCACAGAATATTCTTTAATATAAACATGCTCATTCGTGAAATTAGTAATTTTTCAACGCAGAAACTGATTCATTCTCCAATCTTTGTACAAAAGTTTTAGTTTCTGTAAAACTGGCAATAAAATATAGAATTTTTAAAAGCAAACAACAAAGTGAAGACAAGGTAAGCGAAAAACATGGACTGTAAAATCGCATCGGCATGGTACATATTTCTCGTGGTATGTGTACATTATAAATAATTAAGTCCATTAATGACGATATGTAAATACTATGACGGCAAATACTCCTGCGATACGCGATATATTTATTTGCTGTTCCGGTTTGGTTAATTTACGCGAGAGGTATTAGTACGCTCATTTCGTATTTCAATTACACACGAAACATTTACGAAGTTAGTGTCATTGGACATGGAACGTTCATTTGTCTTCTTTTAAAGTGAAATATTTTTTTAAAAAATGTTCTTCAAAAATTTATTTCGAATAAAAGGTGTATTAGTTTCGAAGGGACGAAGAGCGTGTTCGGTTAAATCACTTCAAGTCAATTTTTCGATGCTTTAGTTTCAGTCGGAAATTCTTACGTCTGTACGTGTCCAATGGCTCTGCGCTATCTGTCTATTTTTCCTTCGTGAAAACTTCGCGTATTTTAGGATGCACTTTTAGCGAAATTATTGTTGCTAGGGAAAGTTGACGATGAAATGGCCTTGTTTGATGTCTGGCCTTGTTTATTGTTTATTATATTAAAGTTATTTATTGAAAACTAACGGCTTTCGCGAAAGTAATTTTGCTATTTCCATTTTATAAATCGTGCTAAACGTTTACACGACAATGTTTTTTCTGTGTTAACGCAGCTAGCTGTCACAGTTTCATTTCTAGAAATTTAAAATAAATTATTAATTAGGAATGATGTTTCCTGATTAAATATATACGAAACATATTTTATTGATAGCGAGCTGATGTGAATGTACTAATATTAACAGCTATAATAATTAAATGATCATTATGCAACTGTGTCCGTTTGTATTTGTTTTACGAAATGATATCAAAATTAACTGTTTCATTATTAAGTTGATATAATGCAGAAATAAACATAGAATGTTCTCGAATTAACTGTAGAGACTTAATAAAGATTTAAATCGTATACAATTATTAATATTTTAATACCTACTTTAAAAGAGAAGGAAGGTACTTATGTTTGACATGTACATTTCTTTTTTCTATGCGTGTTCGCCGATGTTGCACGGCATATTCTCCCTTTGATTCCGCTAAAACAATTTTTTTGATTTGGTCATTGCAAACTTTCTTCTTGCAAAAATCCAATTTTTATGTACACTTCTCGTCAAAAAGATAACCCAAGTGGGCTATCTTTAATTTCTCAATGACGCGTGTAAAGTTTTTCGTCTGTAACGTATAATATCAAAACATTATGAGCTCAGAATATGCGGCTTGCTAGAAATAAGTTACAATGTCATAGATGTTTGTATACAACAAAGAAAAATTGTTCCATACTAAGGTCGAAATGATAACATACTCTGTTAATATGTTTAGAAAGTGCTCAGTAGTTCATGATCCTATCAACGTGTAAAGATTACATTACAATAATATACAAATTTGTAAATATGGGACGCGGAAAAAATTAAACGAATCTGAAAAAAAGTAAACTTTTGAATTAAAATAACAACGGTTATCAGTAGCAAAAATATCGAAAGTAATAAGAAGAAGTCGTAGAGTAATACACAATTTCTTAAAAAATGTTGAAGATTATGGCAAAAAGAAAAGTACTGGCTAGCCGTCATCGTTATCCGATCGTGATAAGCGAGCAATTTCAGCGTGTAGCTTCCAACTCGCAGTTAACAACGAAGCAAATAATGGAAAAATCTAGTGTTAGTGCTAGTGTTTCAAGTGTTCGTCAAGTTCCTACTATCCTGCAAAAATATCAAGAGGCTAAAATTGAAAATGAAACCTTTGTTAACAACGAAACACAAAGTAGAACGTTTACGCTTTGCAAAAGAAAGAGTGCATTGGAAAAAGAAATGGAGAAGGGTACTATTTTCAGACGAAAGCAGATTCAACTTGGATGGTCCTGATGGATTCCAATACTATTTTCATGACACGAGAAAAGAGACAATGTCAGCAATTCGACGACAAATGGGAGGAAGCAACGTGATGATTTGGGCCGGCATCGGTTATTTCGGCAAGACAAGTATCAAGTTCATCGACGGGAGAATGAATAGTGTTCGATACTTAAGTTTAATCAAAGAACAAATAAATAATCATGCAGAACGCATTTCTGGACCTGATCACATCTTTCAACAAAATAATGCATCTGTACACACATCAAGATTGGTTCAATCATATTTTAATGAAAATAATATATCTATTTTGCCGTGGCCTGCACGCTCCCGGGACCTTAATATTATTGAAAATTGTTGGGCAGAACTTGTTACGCGAATACGCGAATGGAAAGCAGTATCAACACGTACAAGAATTAAAAAATGCAATTGCACTCGAATGGGATACGTTAAGTCAAAATCATATTCAGAAACTATATAAATCGATATCAAATCGTATAATAGAAGTAATAGAAAATAAAGGAGGATGTACCATTATTAAATAAGTATATATGTTTGATAAGTAATTATTGTTAATTACAATTTATGTTGATTATTATTTTCTTATTGTACATGTGTTATTATTTCGTTCTTAAAATAGAACAATTTTTTTTTATTACACACTGAACCTCATAATATTTTTAATTATTTTCAACGAACCGCATATTCTGAGCTCATAATGTTTTGATATTATACTTTACAGACGAAAAACTTTCTATGCGTCATCGAGAAATTAAAGATAGCACATCTGAGTTATCTTTTTTATGAGGAATGTATGTCTATTACTCAATATCGAATTGAGTTATGGGAATGAAAATTTTTGTATCTTCTAGGGATAGTTCGCCGATCGCTCCCATTTGCAAAATTTCTTCAATTTGTTCAATGTTAACGATAGTTATTGCAACGAATTAGTTGCTCACCAATTTCGTTCACGTGTATTCAGTGATTGCTCTGCAATTGTTGGACTGACGTCGAGATGATTCTGAGCGTTTTAAAACTGCGTTTTTCAATATAGATTTCAACTCATGTTTATATCGCAGGAAACATTGTTCTGCGAATTTGTTTTCGGGCATAAGTCTACTATCATTGCGACATGACATGTGACACGCTATTAGGTTATGGAAATATCCTCCTCTATCACTGTTCAAAGTATAATATCGGTGGCACAATACAGCAGGTTTATTTTTTATTCGCATTCGGCGCTGGACAACAAGCCACGCAATTTTGTATACATTAATAAGAATCAAGAATCGAAATAATTAATAGAGAGATAGAGATAAATTGAGAGAAGTAATAAATAGATAGAAATAAATTACCGTCTTATTAATGACAATGGAAACCATTTTAAAAAATGTGAAAGAAAATAAAGGATAAATATTTTACCAAAAATATTACCGACTTTCTAAAGCGCTAAAAAATATGGAAAATTCTTTATTTTATTCATATTTTATTCGACACTTATGCAACAACGATTGGATTACCCAACTAAACCGCATACTCAGTATAATTGGTAATATTTTTTTGGCAAAAGATCTTTTATCTACTAATTAAATTAATAGCTTTCCGACAATGCTTATTAATACAAGTCGTCTCCTTTTGTAACATTGTCATATTTGATAAATTAAATCTCTCTTTCTCGAGACGACGATTTATTAAATTCACCAGCTATTTCATTAAAGTCCCATTAAACCGACTAAATTTTCATTTATTATCCTCTTCATTGAACAATTCGCTCGAATGAGAAATTTCCTTTGTAAAAAGGAATTAAACTATTTCTGAAATCGTGCATGCAAGTTTCGGCTTTGAACATCGTCGATATTATTTCCCAGGAGAATCGTTGAATCAATTATACAAAACACTCAATAAAAAGCTCATTTCCATGTGAAAATAATCATTGAAGCTCAACAACAAGAAGTACTGAAGCTAAACAATAATAATAAGGAATACGGTTTTAACATATGATCTTTTACAATTTTTATTAAATGCAATCTTTGTTAAGAGGAAGAAAAATATAAATAATGATTCGCTACAAAGTAATATCCGAATGATTGATCAGAAGACGCATCTTTGCACTTAGATATGGAAAGGAAATGCCAAAGATAAGAAATTCTTGTCAATTCCCGAGAAGGTCGTTCTAAAACATTTGCAAATTCTTTACAACTCATTAATTATATTGTACCTCACTTGGAATATGCTCGTGTCATATTCCATGCTGTAGTACCAGTTATCAATCCAAATACATCCAGATAATTCTAATAACTCAACATAAATTTCTGCGATTTATATCACGTGCAGTTGGTTATACAATTCGGAGATAGGACCATAGTTGGAGAAAGATTGCTAATATATATGTCGGGTTCAGGTTAACAATTGGATTTGGGGCGTGTAAAGAATCTTCGCCTGGATTGTTCATTGTAGTTTCACAATCAAGATAACGTTTATTAACACAAATACAGAAGAAATAAGTCTGAACAATAACAATGGTAACTAGACGCTGATGGCAATGACCTTAGATTCGATATAGCGAATGCACGGCCCACGGGATAACTGATCTACTTTACTTCTAAGTCGAACTCGACTTACTCCTTGTGATGCAAGGATCGCTTGATTAACTCTTTACTAAGACGTAGAGTATTCACTGATCGTACAAACACAATAGGTATCTAACCAGTGCAACTGTAAGAAAAGGAATGCCTCTCCGTCGCGACGACGCTGCAGAGGAAAACTATGGTGGGATGTGCCTAAGGGCACGAGGTCATACGATTCGTCAAAGAAAACCTCCGCTCGGAGGGTGAGGGAAATAGACGTTGCTGTTAATTGGTTAATCTCCATGTTGGTGGTTAGAAAAGGATGCTAGCCGCTCTCGAGAGAGAGTTCCTAGCGGGAAACGTCGCACTTAAGGAAAGCAGACCTCACGTATCCTGCCGCAACAGGCGACAGACACACGGGCTGATATAACAAAGACTGTTTGCCAATCTAAAGGACTTTAGTTATGCGTCGGCATCTGGCGACCATCTCACCCAAAGAATGGGGTCTGTGCGTGGCTGCTGGAATGTCTCATTGTCAAGTGCCGGTACGGCCAATTCTTTAAAGGAAAGCTATGTAACTTCGTATCTCTCTTAGGTGGAACGTTCATCCCGTGACCGTGGCTACACTCGGCGACCGGTCGTCGCCTCGATCCCAAGCTCATTGTCTCAAGTTTCGAATGACTGTGTCTGGGTTATTTCGTGAATGCTATTGAGGCTTTTCCAAGCAATTCCAACGGGTGGCCCCGTTGTCCTTTCATCTCCGACATATATATTTATATATTTTTTTTTTTTTTTTTTAAACCACCGATAATCACATTGACAGTCCTCTATTACTTCAACATACTAATTTCAATGCTTGCTTGTTAATATCTTCTCCGGTAATCTCATTGACAATTTTTGTGATCCCGTAAATATAAATAGTATTAAATGCAGTAATAAATAGTACTATGTAAATAGTACATCCGAACGAGTCGATTTCTTCACTGAAACTTACGATAAGTTAAGATGATCAGCGTTGTAGTTATTTAACTCCTAACATATTATTATAATATAACCATTCTTATCCGCCCTTCTTCTTGTATCTTTCTTCTTCTATGTTTATATTTCTTTATTTTTTTCATATATTTATATCCTCTTAATTTTCCTTTTCTCTGTTTTGTATTTATTATTCATTATTGTAACTCCTTTTCTTCCTTATACCGTAGGACTAGGTGCCGTGATTTGCTAGATAAATAAATACAAGATTTTTCGAAAATTTATCATATTCACACAACTACTTCTCCGAATACAGTCACATCTTTACTCAACAAATTCTCCTAATACAAAATCTTAAATTTCGACAAAAAATTTCCATTCACTGTCGAGAAATTCACCCCCAAAAATTTCCCTTATCCTTCTCTCGCTCATGTACCACTATTCAATCCCAACTTAATAAAAATTCCCTATGCGATACTTTCCAGAGCAAGAATTCCTTGGATATTAGTCCATAAGCTCATTATCAAAGTGGTTGAAGGTCGATTCGCACTTAGATGTTACCTAGTCAGCGATTCGAGGAGACGAAAGTAGGAGTTTCATGGATAAAGAGAAATTGGATAGGTTTGGCAGGGCATCAGCAAAGGGCTGTGGGTGTACGCGTGGTAATTAATGCCGCTGCATCGCTGCGGGCTAAGAAGCCGGGACACGCCGGTGGTGCAAGCCAAAACCAAACATTCCTAGAGTCGGTATATCGCGTACTAGGGTTATCTCGGTATTAGTTCGACACGTACCAATTATAAGCTGGCACACGAGTCATTTCTAACGCACGTCGGGGCTGGAATGTCGCAAAATTCGATTTAGCGAATGGTCCGCTAGCTTGAAAACGATGGTTTCGGCGTTTGGAATTGATTGGTAAGGTGTTAAATTCTAAAATTACTGTTCCATGAAAAGAGCAAGATACGTGATTTTTCACATTTTGTTTTCACTTGTGTCCTCCATATATAGACTAATTCAAAAATACACAAAGGAATAATTTTTTTTTTTTTGATAATATACACACTGTAATGTTTATCAACAGGAACATGTGACGAAGCTTTGTTCGATATATTGCTTATTAAAAGATATAAATTCGTTATAGGATAAATGAAAATTTAAGCAAATCGTCGAATTCGATCATTGAGAACGATGCGAATTATCAACTAGGTGACGATCAATCAGGTTGCAACTGGTCGCTTGATATCGCGAACTTTGAACGTTATTAACGCTCAAGGTGGAGGTAGATTAAAGAAGCAGAGTAATGTTGTGTTTAGTTGGTTTATTTGCACTTTGTTTAATATAGACTGAAGAGTTTATACTAATGTTAGTTCGTGTTGAGTCTCTCTTGCTGACTGTGTGATGAAGACTGTTTGGAGACCTGGTCCTTATATTTTAATTCTCCTTTCAGGGTGTACCCTTCTGTCCATGTTTCGTATGAGGTAGGAATCTATTCCTATCCAATCTTGTGATAGTTGAACCATCGTGGGTATATCTCATTTGATGTTGATGGTTAACACCAGATTAACTTTAGAGCGGACCCGTCGAGCACTTAGAGTACCGATTAGCCCCTTGACGAGGTCCCCACTGTAAATTTTACAACTTGTGATTTGGAAATTTCCAACTTCGCAAGAAAGATGTACTGTCCATGTTGTAAACTGTGGTCTACTCAAAATTCCGAACAGAGAGAGTACGACTACTTCTGGAACTTACTGCATTCGAATTCTATAGCATTCATTCAGTAACTAAACAATTGTGTCAACATCAAACCAACAAACCGTATCACAATTACATTCCATTTCTCCATTGAAGGTATTGCTTATCTAGCGCCTACTTTATTTTAATCTTCGCACGTTTGTATTGTCAAAGTTCCGAATCTGGCGAGCGTTCTAATAACTTAATAACCTACTGACTAACTCTGCGACCAGATACAACCAGGGAAACGTGGGGTGTCATGGGACAAAACAATACAAAGTGAAACTTGGCGATTACAGCCAGTATCTGATTCAACCCAATTTATCTGGCCTCGTTGTTCCCCAAATCTTACATAAGCTTCCGTTCGCGCCTTGTTGCTCCGTTCGAATTGCGCATATACAATAGGCACAAAAGCCAGCCAGTTTGCAAGATGAATCGAGCTAATTAGAATGTTGAGACTGGATCTTTAGTAGGTAGGGCACGCGCCACTACTGCGAAATTTTAAGATGTGGCAGATAATGCGTGCGAAGGTCGTTTGATGGATGAAAAAACATTTGGTATGAATAGAATTTACTTGTGTCTTGAACTTTGTTTCCAATAATCGAATATTTAAGCCACGGTATCCACGTACTAGTTTCAAACTTTGGAAAAGCGACATTTCATGTGCACTGACCTAATACTTTCTTCTTCTCGTCGTTCGTTTTTCTGTGTCCCAGAACGAGTGTGAAAGTTAGCAAAATTGTTTCAACGGTCAGTTTGAGTAAAAAATATCATATGAACGTAAATTCTGTTCACAACACTTAGATAGTTGTAACAGCTCAAAGTTTTACTACTCTCGTAGCAAGAGTGCAAGTTTATTTCACAGTATTGCCTGTATTTCAGCTTGAAAGACACATTTTGGACATTTTTTATAAAATTCAACTGGAAATGGCCGACATTTCATATACTTGTGTGTCTCATGTAACTGGGATGGAAAAAATGTTAGAAGATAAATTGGACGATTTACACACAGGTACTGATATATTAATTTTAATGCAACCGGAAAGGAAAGATGCGTTTGAAACAGTACAACTGCACACTTTTTTTTAAGTTGTACCATATATTTTTACACGCACCAATTGGTGCATGTCCTCATACATCACTTCTTTCCTTTGTTTAAAAAAAAATTGTGATCATTCTTTTATTCGAAATATAATTATTCGTATCGTCAATACTAGAACAACGTAACAGTATCTATACCGATTTTTGTTGTGAAAAAGAAAAACTAATATCGTGGGATCTATTCTTCCGTATAGTCGTAACAATCAAGACATTGTTCATGCCAAATCGGCCATTTATTTGCCACTGGTTACATAGCGGCACGCTCACTTTGAAAGAGTAATTCCGACTATATAATACTCATTGAAAGGGGAAATATAGAAAGAAATCGAATGTAGACTGTCTGCCAACTCGATCGTTCTCGCTGAGATGAACAGTTCGCTTTGTGGACGTAGCTCATCTGACGTTGAATATCGAACTAAAATAAGCAGAACAGTTGTAGATTTTTATCTCTACGTTCGAAATTTCATGCACTTTCTTCCCATAAAAGCTTGCATAACTTTCAACAGGAAATTTATCTGGTCACTTTGTAAACGTTTAGTTATTCTTGTTTTTATTATTGTAGATCGAAAATTTGCTGCAAAATCATGAAATAAAATGCAAAATTATTGAATGTAGCGTATTGAGATAATATTAATAGAATATATAGTATAGGATATTTAAAGATTATTATAACTATTATAAAAATTCGATTAAAGTATTTATATAAGTGCAAGGATAACAAAACAGTATTATTTCGCTTTATAATATTGTAGTCAACATTTTTGTTCAATTTCTAAATAAAAGCTAACATAAAGTTTCACTTCCTTTTTGCTTTCATTGGAACCGTATGTCATTCAAATTTCTTCGTTAGAGCATTTTACTACCATTCTCATCGATACCACGTGTTTCTTCGTTTAACTTCGTGGAAATCGATGATAGTACAAATAATTCATATTTAATTTACATTTTATTTACAGTTTCGTAAATATTTATAAAATTATACCATGCAACTCTGCATGTCACATCATTCTTCCAAATCTCGACACATATCTGACTATCTCAAAATCTTTTCAAAGAACGTTACTTTACAATCATATATTTTTTAATTATTTGAAATACATGCCATACCTTGAGAATAAAAAGTTTGAATATTGCAGATAATATTAAATATGAAAATGTTGTTTGGGACAATTCAGACACACACACGCGCGCGCATAGAAACATTTAATATTTTATATTGTACATCCTCTTTAATAAAACGTGTGTTAACGTTTTTATTACGAAGAAAATTTTGAAAACCTATGTGCTGCATCGCAGTCAGTGATCTAAAAAATTTTTTATCAAAGATATCGATAATTTATAACACGATACAACTTCAAAGCGAAAACCTTCTTTGGATATATGTATTTATGTATTTAATTCGCATTGTTAGCTAATGAATCAAACACGGCGAGTCTCAATTTCACAAATTTCTCACGAATTCCAGTTGAATTGATATCACTGGTACATTTTCTGTCAGTGCAAATAAAATTCCTACAAGATCGGAAAATAACGAAACACAGCTCCGAAAAGAACACAGAACGTTCGTGAAATAATTATCTTTGCTCACGGAGAGGATTTTAATCGTGTAACAGTTTCACGAGAGTGTTCGCTAGGCTGGTATCTTTGTTCAAGTCCGAGAAAGGGGACACGTGTCCCGTAATTGCAGGGAATTTTTCCTAATGAAAGGCCGTGCTGGTCAAAAAGATCCTAGAGCCGAAAGGGGTGGCGAGAATTATAGAGAGAATCGAGGCGCTTGCGAGTTTGATGGAAGCGCAAAGTGCCAGAAACCGCGTCGTGTACGATGCAATATCGTAGAACATTTTTATCGAACATCCTCTAAAAGCACATAGATCAACGTGTTAATAATGGAAACTATTGGCGATTAATTACAAATAAGATCAATCCTGTATTTCTATTAGGACCACCTCGCGACTAACTTCACAACAAATTATACGAATAAATAAATTATGACAGTTTACGAACGATAAATATTTTACAATATTTTCATAATTATTTGCTAAATCATGTTGTAGCTCGGCTTATAAAAAATTACCAGCACTTTCTCCTTCTTACGTAATTATATGTAGTATAAATTCTCATACGGTATCGTTAATAGCATTGATGCTAGATAAAATAAAAAAAAAAGAAAAAGAAAGAAAGAAAGAAAAATCAACTGACAAAAAGGGACGCGCCAGTACAGAAAAAAGGAAAAGAAAAATTTTTTAAATCCCGTCCTGTATGCGCGACACGTGGAATAGCTTTTTATTTAGCCAGTCGATTTAAACGGGACGAAGGGTCGAGGATCGATCGGTTTTTCTCGTGGCTAAATCCCTGTCGTGATGCTATTGAGAATGGTCGGGATTCTGGAATGGATTTCAATGGAGCTAGAATGCCACCGCTTCTCCCATGGGTATCGCGTTTTGCGGATCCGCCTTAACGAACCGCGCACTCAGTTTGCCGTATGCGTGTAGTTAGCCGTGAACCCATCCACTGAGGATCATTACGAGCGGCAAATAAAAAGGACCCAGTCTCTTGCCCCTTTTCAAGGACAAGTGGAAAATCCTGCCGGATGCGAGATGGACGTTGATCCTAGAGTCTCCTGAGGAGACTTTCAACATAATTCGCCTTCAATTTTCCATTTTCGCAAACGCTTTCCCTCTGTAACGTTTTGCAACTGTACGTCTTGTACACAAAATTCACTCGTTATTCGTTAGTACAGTGTGATTCAAAATTGTGTATGCATTTTGAAGGCACGCACGTTTGTTCAAGGACTTTGATACATATGTTGCGGAAATTAAAAATTAATTGAAAAGATATAAAATATGTAACGGAATACAAATTAATAATAAAAAGAACATAACTAAGTCTGTAGGTAATTCAGTCTTATACTAATCTTATTTTTGTTTTTAAGATGTATATTTACTATTGACTTTTGCTGTATATATGTATATGTATATATATTAGCGCATTTATGCGTACGCGTGTATGCGTGAAAATGAAAGTCGCGAAAGCTGGAATTTAATTTGAATTGAATTTGTTAGTAGCCAACAAGGTGAATGACGGTGAACGATAGTCGGTGAGACTAATCCGATCCGATTGGATTGAAGCGTTTAGAGTGAATAGGGTGACTGGGGAAATGAGAAGTTGGAGAATTATTGGTTTTTAATCTTCTTAAAGGTAAAAGTTCTTCTTAAAGTTCTAAAAGTTAGAAAATGAAGTAAGATTTAACTTTCTTTCGATTTTTTGCTTTCAGTTAGTTGCGTGTTTTAGTGGAGTTGAAACTTTAAATCTCTATAGCAATTCTTACGTTCGGATTAAAATTCTGTTTCATCCATAATTAAACACCAGTGAAATTGTGAATCCACGATGCATTCCAGGGTCCATCGTACGAATTCACTTATCTCTAATTTCCAGATTTTTAATCGCTTAGAACTAAGCAATCACTGCTTAGTTTTGTAGCGGCATATAAGTCAGAGGACAATGCGAATCGAGAGCGACTCATGTTGTTGTTTTGCCTCGAGACATTGACAGCGTCTTGACGTACAAAACGCAACACAGACTCCGGGCAAAACAATGTCGTCGCTACTTGCAACCGTCAACCGAAGTTGAATTTAAACTTTCCGGTACTCCCCCGACCAGTATAAATAAACGAACACGATCGTTAAGGCAATCAATTAGTATCGAGCAATCTTATAGCGATTAATATCGAGCGAACGTACGCGTTACCTTGTATACGCATATCGAGCAACACTGAGCGAAGGACGACTAATTCTGTACTGTAAATAGTTTTAAATACATTTGACTACACTAAGTATCAACTCGTCTCATCACTATATACATCAACACGTTTAATCGTCCTCCACAGTTTAATAGTAGTACTACCTTAACAGTAGTACTACTACTAATAAACGTATGCGTTTCCAGAAAAGAATATGGGTCACGGCGTGTTCAATCTGCGTTCATTGGTCTGTGCACCGTGCGTGCTACGCTTTGAAGTCCAGTACCTCCGTAACCAATTTACGAAATATTGATTTGAAATAAACTTTGCCTTCTACTCGACGATTTTTCTCCACCGTTTGAGTACGTTAGTGAATAAAATTTTATAAAAGAATTAGATATATTCATGTGAATAGCTTATTAGAAGAATTTCTAGAATATTATTAGAGAAAGTTTTACGAGTTTTGAAAAATTACCTGATGTTATTTGCTTAATTAGATGGAATATATTAATGAGATGATAATGGAAGATATATATTTAGCGTAAGGAATTTTCTAACAAATGAAAACTTTGTAAAGCAGTATTGAAACTAGGCAAGACTGATAGCAACAATAACAGGAATAAATTTATCTACCATTTGCAATAGAGGTGAGAACAAATGTTTCGCGTATAACTTTTTACTTTCTGTGTTCCAACAGGTACTATTTGTTCGACAAAGGAAAAAACAGTTTTCAATGGTAAAAACAACATTGTTGTAAAAACAAATGGAGAAAATGTTACGATCAATAGCACAATCAAAGTGGACGTAGGACAATATCTATTCCGAGGAAATTCAACGAAAAAAAAGATTCTAACAAAGCGATGGAAATTTAGATAGCCATAACAAATATTAAAAAAAGATTTTTATTTAGAAAAATGTAATAGTGTGTAAAAATTTCTATTGTTTCTGAAAAATGTCGTGCTTATTTACGGATAAAATTGGCATTGAAAAGCTTCTAAATATTCGAACATCTTATAAATCTAGACGCAGTAGACTACGTCTCTTTAACAATGTATAACTAGTTGTACTTGCAAAGAAACTTCCTAATAGTAACAAAGTTTACCTAAGCAACTCAAAGTCGATCCGACATCTCTCATGGAAGACACACCATGAATATGACAACGTCTATTAACTCCTGTTTAATACTTATACGACAGATAAACTCGAAAATTCTACGTAAATATTCTGCTACTAGCGAAACAATTGTTCTAATAACAGACTTTGAGGAAAGTAATTAACACAAAGGAAAGATATAGAAGAAACGGCTGAAAAATTTTGTTTTAAGGAATATTTTATTTTAAGGACAGAGTTTCAGTTGTTATTTATTTTTTAAATAAATATTGCACATTAGAAGTTAACGAATTAATTGTTAAATTTCAAAATTGTTATCCCGCTATTTTCATTTCTTTCCTGTCACGCAAACAATACTTCGCCCAAGCTGAACTTATCCTCCATTTCACAATCTCCATCAAGCTTTTCTTCTCGCCATTCAATTAGCCCTGTATGAAGAGAGCGGTCCATTTCTCAATTCCTCGTAGCAAGTTCGGCTTGGTGACACGAAAAGCGGCGTGGCGTGGTAAACGGAAGCAAGTAAATTGGTCAGCGGTAGAAAATCGGATGGGCAAGTACAGTGACGTGGCACCACGTCAAGCCCCGAGGCGGATTAATTTAAGGGTCAAATAAATCATTCCGCTATCTCGCCGGCTACGGCAAAAACATTTATCTTCCTGCTAACCTAGCCGGAAGCGGTGCCTCCGAAACTCGCGGTTATAATCGCCAACGAATCGAGACTTCGTGTTGATCATTATCCACGAGCAAACACGGGGATCCAACGTGGGATTTTTCAGAAATCCCCCATGAATCCACGCTGTTGCTTTCGGACAAATACGCCGTGAATTTATAGTCGTGCTGGTTCGTCTTTCGTTCTCGATTTAGGTCATTAATGATTCTGTGGAGAGTGCAGGATTTCTCGAAGCTTTACGAAGTTATAAATGAAATGGGATATTTAAAAGGATAAATTTGGTATATTAATTGTTCCAAAAATAAAGAAAAAAAGGATACGTGAAATTTCCTTTGGCAAATATGTTTAAAAATTATATGATATGTCATATACTTTTTAAACGTATCGTAGCTCGATATTTTTTAAACGTAGAAAGCTACTTTTCAGAAATGATGTTTTTTGAAGTAACAGAAATAGAACTTCTAAGGATATAGTACAACTAACTCGTGGTTCGAAAAAAGTTGTTACGATCAATCTACCTCGAGGCAACGTTCTTTTCTTTCAACAGCTCCTTATCAGACTTATTTCGTGACTTTTACAGGGCACAATTTGTTACTGCATACCACGTAATTGATTTTTCCATCGTTCTTGTATTCTTCCTTTTGTTTAGAACGCGAGTCCTCGTTAGCGCCAACTTAAGGAAAATCTTGTAGTTAACGCATGAGAAGCTCCCAACCTAATTCGAGTAAATTGGAGAATGCTGAATACTCGTCTCCTGGTATCTTTAGATCCGTTATTTACAGAGCATTTCCCATTTTCTAACAACATTGTCCCATCGGAAGGACGAGTTCGTGTTTGATGCGACAAATGATTCAACACAAACGTACACTGGGAAAGATACGCCATCCACTGGCAGATATTTTAATTGCTTTGATGTTATATATAATCCGGAATGTTAACCGTGACAATTCGGGGATCCGTGATATTTCAAAATCACCGAAATCGAGGAGGTGCAGCCGTACAGCCATTACCTCGTTTTTTCGAGAACAAAACGTTTGAAACACAAAAGAAATTTTGAACAACTTGGCACAAATTATCCGTCAGTAACTAAATAGGAAAAAGTTCTTTACTTTAATTTAAATTTTATAAATTGTTGCAATCAATAGTAATCGATATATCTACAAATAATCAGAATGATCTCGTTGCAGCTCGCGATATAAACGACCAAGCAGAAAGCGCCGTGGGCGCGAAACTCATTACTGTGATAGAAAAATTCCAACGGTCTCTAGGAGAGCAGAAAATTCGCAAAAAAAACTATCAAGGTTGCCGAGCTAAGCCGGGATTTAGCTGGCACAGTTCACGGCATTAAACGTAACAAGCCGATCCGCGTATGAAGCCGGCTGCATGTAGCCGCGACTAGGTAATTATGTGTAAGGCTTAATTACGCAAAGCGGTCGCTAACTCAGATAATAGAATGCCATGTAGCGAAATTAAACTGTACCGACAGAAATTGCATATGACGCAAAATAAATCAAAATGCTAATGCAAGAACGTAAGCTGCTCGTATTGCATTACTCTTGCGAATATTTTAATTATTTGACAAAAGTAAATTGCTGCTTCAGTTTGTTTGTTTGTTGAGAGTTTCATATTTAAGACTCGGAAAACTCAAAATTTTTGTTATCACAGGATTGACTAAACTCTTGCCGATTGAAATCGCTTATTCGAAAGATTGCCAAAGTAATTGTTCCGCAGCATTAACCGATCCACGAGAAACGTAACTACGTCTTTAATAACACACGAGTTATAAGGGAGTGGTCCAAAAGACAGCGGAGTCGAATATGTGCATGCAAAATGCGACATGTACCAGCGCACTTGCTCTTCCGTTTCTATTTGACATCGTTGCATTCCATGCATTAAATGTAATACGAAAGAGCGTGCATGCATGCATGAATAGTTCATGCGAGCTGAACATTCGCCGAGTCCTCGATGAATCGAGCTCTCTATCTACTCCAAGAGAATTCCAAGTGAGCAGCAAAGTCACGGGAACGTCTACATTCTTTTTCTTGCGCGACTGTCGACGTTATCGAATGTTTACAGTTATTCGATGCATCAATGAAAATCTGCTTTCGTTTCGTGGTTACGTTCTCTTTGCGAAATGTTACGTAAATACGTAATTTTAAACTTATTTAGAATCGTATTACCAATTATTTTACGTAGTTTCATATTCACAGAGGATAAACTTTTACTTGATTATCTTTCCACTTTTCAATCACTTTTCTTCGATCGTTCAACTGTAAGTCATCGGGAAAATCCTATAAAACTCTACAATATATACGATATATAGCAATCCTTTGTTAAACAGTGAAATCAATTTCGTCGAGTATATCGCAAGATCTGTAAAAATGTATAGCCAGTCACCGAAGGCAAACGTACAAGAATTTTTCCAGCGATAGTTCTTCGATCATAAATACTTGGCAGACGGCAGTTTCTCGTCATGCTACGACTCCATTTTACGCTGAAGCGGTCGATTCGATATCCTTCTTGACAGCGAATCATTAATTCAATCGTATACTCCGAAACGTTCGTGTAAAGTCCGACTGTACTGTTAGATAAAATTCGAACGACTGTCGCCAAGTTTACCGCCTTCATTCATAGTACTCGCAGCTCACCAATCAAACATAATCCTATTATGATTTTTATGAAAAATCAATGTATATTTAAGAAATTACGTTGTAGCATATGAAACAGCTTGTATATAAATTGATTTATTTCGATGTCGTTGGATTACCGAAGTTATGTTCTGTAAAGAAATTTAAAAAACGATCGATACTCTTTATGAAGGTATTTGATAGAAACGTGATTTAAAATGAAAACGTTGAACAACGCGTTGAAACGAATTTGTCGATGTTTTTGAATACTAAAGTGATATTAGCGTTTAAAACTGCACTGCTGATGTTAATCGATATTAAACATGAAAAATCGGATAAAAGTTTGTATTTTGAATTCCAAATTTTAATCAAATATGTATATTAAAGTATTGATGACATAATAAAATCTACTTATTTAATGATATTATATACCTTTTAATTGGAATATTTTCCAAAGATGATTGGCGTATTTCGAATATTTTCAATTTTCTGGAATGAACACAAGTACGTCTAACGAACTGCGAATGCAAGATTTGATTATTTATTTGATTTTATGTATGAACGAACGCAGATAGTTGCTGATTTTTTGCCAAGTAATTTCAAAATAATTTCAAAAACTTGTCTAAAACAAAAAAATTTTGTCCTTCGTTCTAACTGACGATGCAATTTCTGCGATACGAACGTTTATTACGATGCCATGCTTCCATCGAAAATTTTGCTGAATATCTAACATCGAAATAGGAAATTCCTTCGTTTCCGAATTAGCCGATATTAAATTTTCGTTTGAACGAAAAGGAAAGTGGGCAAGGACAACTAACTAGACATTTTATGGATAGTTGCGTGTTAAGATCTTATTACTGGAAACACGATACTCGTTCACCTGACTGAACTTTACGTACCGTTTCCGTTTATGGGTACGTACGACCGGACAACGTCGTAGTTTCATCCTCCTTAACTCGCTTACACGCGTATACGTACATTTCACTTAGACGCTGCAGCTTTAGCTCTCATGGAAAAAACGATACGACGCGCTTGGACCGTAAAGGCGGCCACCGAACGACTATCCGCTATTTTCGTGTTATTTTTCTAGGCGAACAAATGGAATTTAACGACACCATTCTATTTCCTCTATCGCTTTCTTTGTTTTCGTAGAGTTTGCTTAACAGCATAGAAGTTGCAAGAAAGATCGTTCACCTTCGTGCTTCTTGAAGATTGTAAAGCAAGATTTTTTGTTCAGGCATTTTGTTTTATTTCATCAGGCATTTAGTAGGGAAGATTGTAAATCGTTAAAAATATTAATATATAAAATTCAAAATATTTAATTTTTATACGCTTCTTTTCTTAATAAAATTGAAAATTGAAAAGAATGGAAGATAGATTGCGTTACATTTTAAGAACATGTGTCTTAATGTCTTATATTGAATAAGTGTATGTAGACTCTGCGACTGACTATAATATCGAATAGAACGCCAACGCATATCGAAAACAGAAAGGAAATAGTAAGTACGCGAGAAACTATTAAAAACCAGAAAAACGTTTCATTCGAAGGAAAGATATCCATCTCTGAAGAACGAGAGAGCATGGATAATAAATTCATTAACACGGAACTCAATGAGCTAGGATGGAGGACAATAAATCGTGGCACAGACTTATTAGCCTTTCATTTGAATTCACTTTCTTCCATTTTTGCTCCGTTGACCCGAGAGATTCTCAATTTCTTGAAGATGGAACGACTCTGGTCGCTATCTGTGTACTCTGCGGATCGCTACGGCTCTCGTTCGTGCTGCATTATTAACTCGAACTTGTTAACTTCGTTTCACCCTGGCTAGCTGAACGGATCCTTAGCGTTCCTCTCACTTATATTTTCTAACAAATTCTCCTCTCGCCGTTGGATAACCGTTACTGAATCAAGTTCACGCTGTTGCTTGCCACTGATCGTTATTTATCGGTATTACGTTTATTATTATGTACTAATGTATTTCTATATGTTCGATTATATATAGCTCAGTCATGATCGTCTTATGAAGAGCAAAGATACTAATAATTCGAAAAACATGGACGATGCGTGCAGGATAGAGTGCGAGATTTCTTTGCGATTTCTCCCAGAAAGCAAAAAAGCAACTAAGAGACCAAAAGACAGAAGGAAGAAGAACGAATAGAAAGAAATGCCGAAGGGCGACGGTTAGATAAAAAGGAACGAAGAACGGATTGAAATATATTCTTCATCCGTTAGCCTCGAGGCTGCTCGAACTACACACGCTGCTATCCTGTCCTCTTCTCGACACTTATTCCAACCTCCTTTTTTCACTTTCTTATCCTCGGGTGAAATTTCGCCGATCGTCATCGTGGTACGCCCGGAAAATGGAAAACAACGGAACCAGAAAAAAGAATACGATACAAGAATCTCATTTGATTTCGATAACATTACCCGTGATACTTTGTTATAAGCTTTTATATTATTAGTTATCAGCGCAAGAAGAAATCAATTGTAATCTAGAATTCAGTAAAGGATAAAAGGGAAGCGCAGTCCAATAATATCGTCGATACTTTCCGATATTTATATTAATATTTATCATGCGAGACCCCATTCATTCAAGCATTTCAAGTAACAATTCGAAGAACAAATCTTTGCACGATTTCATAAATATCTTTAATGATGCTAAGTGGCAGGGAAATTTACGAAATTCCAATCGCGCAGTCAGTCGATGTAGCCACGAAGAACCATTTCCGGCGACCTTAAGCACCGTGCACGTCTCGTTTTCTTGAGAGGAAAACCATCCCAAGATTTGCCGTTGCAAGCTCGTGAATCCGATTTGCAACCCTTTCCATTTCTCCTTCCCTCTCGCTCTCCTTCTCTCTCTCTCTCTCTCTCTCTCTCTGTTTCTCTCTCCCTATCTCTCACTTTTTCTCTTTATCTTCGCACATTTAACCCCCGTTTCCACCCTCTTAGTCTTGTACCCCGAAGAAATATGCACGAAAGAAGCAGACAGTTTTCTCGACATCTTGTCGTTCCTGTCCTTTCTGAATTGCGATACGGAAGTTTAGATGGCACTTGCTGTAAACCTTTCCACGCGCGAAACCATAATTCTTGTTTTTAATTTAACTTTTTCTGAAATGAAAATAATAGAAGGAAACGCGCATGTTTATTACATCTTACAACTAGTGCCTTAGCCGTATTGACTGTGTTAGTCTAAGAATTAGTTGTAAAGAATATCCATATCCTTTGATTAAATTATTTAATTATGTAAATACTATATAAATAATATGACATTTTAATGCAAATTTGCTGAAATAATTTTATTTAAATCTGTTCTCCTATATTAATCACTTCAAAATATAATTAACGCATTAATTTAAATTAACATATAATTGACTTTATTCTATTTTTCAGTACATAAAGAAATAAGCTTTTTAAAGAATGTTGCACGTAATTGAATAAATTTTTAAGGTGTTATTAAGCAGCACATACTCTGACAGCCTGGTTTACATTCTGAGCCAGTTTGATCTCAAAAAAAAGCAAGGTAGTTATTCATACATGAACATGCAGAATTTGCATCACCTTTGACGTATTTACATAAAACTGATGCGCGACCACATCTTTACACAGGAAAGTAACCAGCATTACTTCCCCTTGTCAATATCTCTCACAGTACAAAGAAATATAATTATAAAAACAACAAATTAATTCTATATTATTTGTTTGTTTACAAAGAAATGTATTTGTTTATAAAGCAATATAAAACTGTTTATCGACATATATTTATCAATTAGGAGGAAATAAAATGGTGTTTAAAGTTGCGTGTAATACATAGTGGAATCTCACTGAATTCAATTACCCTGAACATACAGAATTACAAGGAAAATTGGAAGCTGTCTCGGTTCGGGAAGTCAACTCATTAATTTTCACTCAGTAACTGCTGGTTAGAACCCTTTCTAGATGGCAAATGGTGTGTTAATGCTATTCTCTACAAAGTGTTATTAGGTTTCGGCGCTAACATAGCACTAAAACATTTTACAAAATCATAACGCATCACGTGATATAACTTTCCATTTATTAACTTACAATTTAACCTAACACGTGCAAGTATTTTCAGTTTTCACTATCCGGCCACGTCGAGGGATGTTAAACGCAAAGAATAGAAAATTGTACACGCCTAAGCAACAATGTTTGCAAACGAATGAAGATAAGAAAGAAAGTTGTTGAGTTTTACTTCGTAGAAATTCCTTGTGTTACAAAGTAAATTTTTGATCAAAGTATATTTAGAATTTCATAAGTTTTCCAAGGAATTTATGTAGACGAGTATCGTAAAGTTGCTACTATGAAATTTAAAGTAACTCCGCTCTGTGTGTGCCGTTCTAAAATATGCGACGTTTACATTTCTAAGTCATGAATTGACCGAAGCGTGTTGAAACTTGTTGAACTAAAATTTTTATTAATAATGTTAAAATAATGTCAACACGTAGCAGAAATGTCCAAGTGAAATGTTAATATAAAAGAAATATTTAAACAAGTTTTCAAACGGGGTACATCTCACGTACAAACAAAGACGATTCACGACGCAATCCATAGTCCATACAAGACTAATTACGAAACATCGAAATTAAAACAATTTATATACGAATAGAGGCAGTTCAAGCAAAACGAAAGTAGATAAATCAAGCGGAATCCCTTTCGATCTAATAACGGACTCTAACGTTCAATCATTATACGTCAAAAAATTCCAATGGTTTTTAGTTGACTGGCGCAACCAGGTTACTGCAATTGGCGGTTATTCAGCAGGGACTAGACATGCCCGGTGTAGCATGGAAAACGTAATTCCATTGTTTATCTGTGTCCCATGATGGCTGTCAAGGTACGCCGAATACATTGGTCACGTTTGCGAAATGCGCGTAAAAAACGGGTTCACTTGGACATAAAGCACGCAAGCTTGGCTAGTTTTAATTTTTCCACTATAAATCAGCCGATTCGATCACTTTGAATTTATTGTTATTAATAATATGCGCACTGTCACCGCGGGCAAGCCAATATTCCCCGTAAAATTAAACGATGATTGTTTTCGACATCAAGATATCAACGATGACACGTATCTGATTCGAAATTAAATTTACGACGACGCGCGGGATACACGAATGGAAATACACAGTGAAAGACGAAAGTATTCGTACAGTTGATTTACGGTAGAAATATAAAGAGAAATATTTTCTATATTATTACGATATATTCGTCGACGAAAGCTCCTTACCTGCAACAATTCCTAAGTACAAATTAAACGATGATATTAAAAGCACCGAGGGTACACCGTTCGAAAAGTGTAACTGGGAGAATGTTAAGAATCGGTAAAAATTAAACGACGAATCGTTAACGGGTTCCGTGAACAAGCGGTTGGGAGTTAAAAAAAAAGGACGAGAGAAGCGAGAGGAAGAGAATTTCCTGTCTTGATACAGGCTTAGAATGCTTCGGGCCCAGTCTCAGCCAGGACACCGGTTATTATTTGCTGTCGCTGGCGAAAGTCACGATGAAGCAGAAAACGGAAAATTATTCAAGCGTGCCTCGTCACAATGAGCAAAAAAGACGTCGCCGCCCCGGTGGCAGCAAAGGATGGTATGATAGGAGCGAAGAAGGTTTCGCCAGGGGGTCCAATCTAACGATTTGTGTTTACGTTGGCAGTTGGCGTCCTCTGAGCGATACCTTCTTTTTCTCCTTGTCTTTTACTCACTTTTCGACTAATATCGGCGATTCTCTCGAACAATAATGCTAGAATATTCGCTTTTCTACCTTTGACTAATTTTTCTGTACGAAATTCAGTTAAGAATTGATCGATAATGAAAGTTTGTGACACGTTCATTTTTGTTCAGGTCGAATTTGCATAGATATCTAGCGATCGCCATTAACGAAGTCAGCTTATACCTAATAAAGACGAAAACTTATCGCTAAAAATTTTTCTCGAATCGGTGGAAATTATACGAAACTCAAGCTTAAATTATTATCGAAACTCTATACACGATTTTAAATGATTCTGGATTGGACCGCGTTATACGAGCAGTTCTCGCGCGATTTTAAGCACCGAATGGAAACAGTTTGGTGAATTTAAAGTTGCGGCAACGTAACAGCGCGGCGTGAACAATGCGTCTAGTTTTCGAATAAACGCGGAACGAAAACTTTGTCGAGGGGCCACTCCAAGTGTTCTGATTGACCGAGTTTACCAACGCCACGAATATTTTACTTTCAACTCGTACACGGTCCTTTTAATTTCCACTTTGATCCGATCAATTTATCGCATCGCTTGGTTTAACTCACCGACATACAAAGTAAACGTGAAACATTCTTCTAATTTCATCTGTAAAATCTGCCTTGCAAAATATTTACCAAATAATTCCCCTGAGTTTCTAAAATAGGATGTAATGTTGTTAAACGCGCGAAAGTGTGAAATTATTGTTTTTTGCAGTACAGTATTCAATTAGAGTAACAATCTCACCACGGTGAGCTGTATTTTATTTTGTATTTTTAGAAAATTCTCGTTTATTGGTATTAATCAAAAATCTTTTTCTCTTTTGTAGTTACGGTGAAAAAGAAGCTAAATTATATCTTCTGGTACTGAATTATGCAATCGTAAAATAAGCGAAATAACAGAACCAACAGAAGCTAAACAATCTGATTAAATAGAGTATAATCAAGAATTCTGATTAAATGAATGCAAATATATAACTTCGTTTTAGCAAGCTTAATTCTACACTTCAAATCTTTCCAGTTAAGAAAATAGAAATCCTGCCCATCAAATTATCTAAATCTGTTCTAATTTTTTACTAGCCACAATTAATATCGTAATCACACGTAACGAAAGTACTCGAAATATTCAAGAGTATTCAAAACGTAATGAAAAAATTTGGTGAAACAGAAAGGAAGAAGAACAAAAATCAACAGAAAGAACGATTTCTTTGGGAAAGTCAAGCGAGATCTTTACGTTGTGTCGTGCTGATATTCCCAACTGCTGGGAAATATTAAATTAAATTAAATTACGTATGGATGTGACCGTGTACGGGTTTGCTTGTGAAGCTGAGCGGCCGTGCACGTGGCTAGACTGTCGAGAAATTTTCTCGGAAATGTTCATCTCGGTCGGCCTGCTTCTGCTCCTGGAATCTATTACTTTCGTCACTCGGTTTCCTTCGAGGAGTTTCGCGATTTCCAGGCGACGAGACGCGAGAATTATAATTCCCGGAAGTAGCAACTCGAACGCGACTGAAGTGGAATTTTTAATAGCGTTCGTTTTGTGAAATGCAATTTATCTTCGAACTGTCGGGAAAATATCGGGAGCCTTGGGAATTTTGTTTGCTGAGTTGATAAAAGATGATATCTACATTATGTTCTCGAGCCCAAAATTAAAGAAGATCAGATTAGGGAAAGTTATTTTAACCGAAGAATAAACATGATAAAATTCGATTCAATGCACAACCAGTCGCAAGACCATCAGTGTATGTAACTTCTTTTTTTTTAAAGAGCTCATTGCGTATTCAACTCTCTAAAAAACGTTCCTTCTCGAGCTCCTTTAACCTTCGATCAAGGAACAAACCTCCGCCAGGCAGATTTCAATACGACAAAATCGAAAGGTCCTCAGGCTTATAGATCTATCTTTTCAATACCCTGGACACGTTGGATACGGGCCAGTCTGGGAGTTTTTAAGATATTGCTCGTGGCTGCTCGTGCCTTCGGCTGTCTACGCGGAAAATGAAGAAAAAACGTGGGAGAAAAGATAGAAGAAGGGAAGAGTAGGAGATGGACGTTGGTAAGGTGGTGAAATAAAGAGTAAGTCGAAGAAGAAACTGGCAAGATGTTTCTCTATGAAGAGACCAGGACGAACGGAGGGGGAGGAGGAGGGATGAAGAACGTCGAAAGATACATCGCTTTCAAATATTTCAACCGCAACAAAAGCTCCGTACTCCCGGAATCCTCGACCCAGCCGTGTAACACACTGTCTATTCTCTGTCTTCCGCTGCTGTTTCCAGTTGTGTCTCTACAGGGTGTTTCCCATTTAAACAATCATACCACGTACCAGTAATGTCTTAGAAGCAAAAATATAAGAAATATCTTATAGGTGAATGTTGCCAGACTACAGGAGAAGAAACTGTCTTCGTTAGGGATTGAATCGTGCATACTCGCAGAGAAAGATGAAGGTTGAAATAATTGTTCGTTATTTCGTTTGTATCATTCAACGAATTATCCCGATGCTCTATTTCTATTATTCGAGTTCTATTACTTTTAAAGGTACATATTTTTCATTTCAATTTAAATTATCTGTATATTTTAAATGTTCTGTAAACTTTGAAGACTGTCTCACAAATGATTCAAATATTTCAAAATTATTAAATCGATTATCCATAAATCAATTATTCATTGACGTATGGATGTAATGATTGATTGTTTAAACAAGAAACACCCTGTATGCATCACCATGTAGGGAACATGGCAAGTGAGAATTCTCTCCATGACGCATGATGCAACGTTCACCGAGGCCGTCAGTGTAATGAGAATGTTACGGGTTTTCTATAGGAGATACAGACAGACAAATGTGACTGGAATACACTTAACAACGCACCCGGAGATTTTAGAAAACGTTTCGTGATGATGCATTTTCATGACTGCTGACGAACGCGCGTGTTCGAACTGATTATACCGTTTAATCGGTCTGGTTCGTTCTGGATCTCATTCCCGCTGTGTCACCCGGAAGAAATGAATTCCAAGGCACGAGAATCGATTGTAACCGCTGCGACGGAATTAACGACGCGATCCGTCGCGAGAAAGTGAATCAAAAGTTTTCGTCTCGGCAACTATCCTTTCAGAAAGAACGTTTTACTACAAGAACAAATTTTCTGTTTAGAAAGATTAATTTTAACGTAAATTTTATATTAAAAAGAACGATGATATAGTGTAAGATATGTGTGCAAAGTGTAAGCATACTGATACAATTGAAATGGATATGAATATTTATAACAAATAATGATATCTTTTTAAATAATCTTATTATTCTAAGGTTTTAAATGTTTTGCACTGATGGTAAGTTGATGAACAATGAAATATATTGTTTCCAATTCTTCTCCTCCTTTATAATTAAAAGTCCTCGCAGAAGAAAAAAGCCAATTATTAAATTCCTGTAACTACTGAAATTGCTAACAAATACACTCAAGATACAGAACTCACCAACAACAAACATTCCTTCTAATATTTACTTTATGAGAGACCTCGATAGAAAAGAAATGGAAAAATTTTCTTCTTGACTCCAGTTGCGGATAAATCAAATAAAAGTTTCCACCGAATTAACGTCACTTTTCTTTGACAATTCACAAATGGAATAAATGTCAAATTCGTCGAAACGTAAGAAATAATCGTAGGTGTATTAAAAAGTTGTACTATGCGGAGAAAAAGGCAGGAATTTGATCATACGAGAGGAGTGGACTAGCATCTTGGGAACTTATCTTTACTCGAAGAGAAGACGACACAAAATATGAAGAACCCGGTGAAAGTAGCGGGTAGAAACATAGCGAGAGAGAACTCGAGGTGAAACAGTCAAGATAAAGTACGTTGAGGTCCACAATCCTAAGTGAATGGTGGGCAAACACTGGAAAGGAACGAAGAGACCTTTGGAGGCTCGCCGAGTGGATGGCGGTGATGGTGAAGGATTATACGAAAACGGAAACCAAGAGGAATAATCGTGACCTCTAAGTTCTGCCAACAGGATACAGCGTTATTCAGGCTTGTCTTTGCCTACAATGGAACAAACGAGTTTTATTATTAATTCAATCATAAAATATACTCGATTAATAAATATTAATAAAATAAACGTTATTTTTGGAAGAAATTTCCTTTTATCTCGCTTTCAATGTATATTTAAAATTGTTATTTTAATTGCCTTTTTGGATAACATTGAAGTTTAGGTTCGAAGGAAAATTGAGCTACAATTTTGTTTTAAATCGACTTGGTATTCTGCAAATAAATAAAATATTTTCATTACTATTTGACATATAAAACATTCTAATAGATTTAAAATTTATTAACTTACCAGTATCATAATTCTTGCTTCTTGTATTAAGTGAAAAAATTCAGGACGTAGATCTCTTAATTTGTACTTAACAGAAATGACATTTTTTTAAAGTTTAAACCGTTCTCCCGTATTCAGGTTGTAAGTTGCAACGATGTGCGAAAGAGTATTCCTAAAATAAATTAATTTAGTGGTGTTCATAAATTAATTAACGTAGTTCACGAACTATACTACAACGACATGAAAGTGTGATAACGAAAGATCATTAATTAAAGTCTCTTATCTTCCGCAAATTATTTCGTGGAAATAGGTTTCCTCGAAACTAAAATATGTTTCCTGCAAAAGAGAAAAAAAAAAACAACAAAAAAGTATAAAACCAAGCAATCTAAGTAAAACATTAATTATATCATAACTCTTTTCTTTTATTTCATAAATTAATGATTGAAACACCTCAAATAATTTTAATTTAAAAAAATCCAAGCTCTATATTATTAATAGAACTGTAACAAAAATATTCGATAAAAATATTCAGTGAAGAATTATCATGATCAAGAATCTTTGTTAAAATAATTCGAACGAACGGGATGTCTAACTTAATACAGAGAGAAGTTTCGCAACAATACACCAAGAGCTTGTAAAGACATGACAAGGGTAGCGAAAGAAGCTAAGGGGTTAGAATCACCGAACTGCATATTTAGTGGAGGAGGATAGTAACAAGATGAAGCGTGTCTGGTAGCGGCCAGTCAAGAGCCATCAACCCATCTTCCTTGAGCTTCGCCCTTTCGAACCCCTGCAAACCTCAGAACAACAACCCTTTCTGTCCAGCCTAGTGGCCGTCATGAATATTACATCTTGTTATATTACCAAGCCATGTTTCCATAACATTACAACATAGCTTCCGTAACATTACTGAATTCTGTTTATTAACATAGTAGTTACGAAAGGAATGTCCAAGGATTTGTTTAATATCCTTTTCATTGTTATTTCTTTCTCACGTAGGTAGTACAATTTTATGAAGTTTGGAAGTATGCACATGACTATGATGAACTTTATTTTTAAGTCGTAGAAGTATTTCTTTACACTAACTTGCAAAATTATTTAATTGATCTTAATTTCAAACGAGTTCAAAATCATTAATTTTCGTAAAAAAAAAATTGAAGTTCCTTATACCCTCTGAGTATCGAGTTTCCGAGATTAAAGACTTTTAAAATCTCTCCGATAATTTCTGATAATTCCCTTATTTCGTTATCATTATTGGCTGCACTTTGATTGATCTTTAATTCTCAATTCGCAAACCTAAACATGCACTATTTTATTACCTTCCTTTCTCGAGTACCTTTCGAGAACCTTTCGAAACTCTGTGGACCACTTAAACGTCCTTTGAAAGCGTTTAATTACTTTCCTTTTCTGTAATTCACAGAGCGTACAAGTCGTTGAAAGTTACGCCGTTTTGTTTCGCTTCGTTTTAAAACTTCATTGCTTCCCCACTTTCATTGCTTGTGCACACTATACAATTTCATACTTGTAACGTGTTTATAGCATTGCCTAATAATCTTCAATGTTACGTTTAACAAACGAACACGGTGCAGAGGATTATTAGATTCTTTCGAATATACGATCGCTGTACTTTCATTTGTGCTTTCGTTAATCGAATTTCCCTTCAATTATCTGTTTGTTATTTAACTCGGACTTCACAAAGCTTCCCAACGTGCGAAATGAAATTTGTTACTTTAACGTTTTCATTAACAAAACAAAAAAAAGGAAAAAAGCGGAGGTGCAAAAAATTTAAAAGAAACTTCTCAAACTAAATTATTTCATAATATTTATGTACATGTATATACATAAATATATCTGGCATGAAAATATTTTATATGGATATTTAATCTAGGAACGTAACTGAAAATAGAAGTTAATATTAGTATTTTTACACTTTTCACTTATCGCATAACATAATTATTACTTAATAAATTGCATTTTTCATTTTTGATCGTTGTCATTTGTTAATTAATAGAACTCAGAAATCTTGCGGATGCTTTAAGGTATTAATACCAGTATAAACATTATTTTCTTGGCTGTATCATTTTATTATCACATTAGGTTCGCTTCTCTTTAAACACGCGACCACGGCACGTTATAGAGAGCCGTAAACAGATTCTTGTTTTTTGAATCACCAATTAAAACACAGTATACATTGTTATCTTACGACCCCTGTATGCACACATTACAGTAAACCAATTAAGAAGTTTATCGAGCGGGAGAAATCCTTAAGCCGTGAAGTTAACTAGATGTTTGATAGATAGACGCAAGACAAGGCAATGTTTCTTCTATTTTCTTACTAAAATACTGCCAAAAAGTTGTTGAAACTCTAAAATATTATTTAATAATACATTAAAATATTATTTAATAATACATTGATTCCAGTTTTCCTATTATACTTTTCGAATAACTAGAAGAGAGAAAGGATTGGCAATTTTCAAGGAGAAAAAAACGGAAACTAGAAAAAGGAATAGTGGGTTGGCTCAATTCTAAATTAACCTCCTAGGAAAGTAGAGGAGATGAAAAGCGTGATAGTCCATAGATAGGTAAGTACTTGTGGTGAGCTCCAGAAAAGGTGAAACGGCTCCATTTTAAGACAGGTCGACTGTAATTGGAATATGTGATGCTCCATTGTATAGAAAAATGTGAAGAGAATTTTTATTCAATGATTACATTTTTAACAGACGAAAGGAATTCAGTGAAAATTTTACAATTTTATCGAATTATTCTTTCGTTATTGTTACTCGAAGTTGGCAAGTATCTTCGTTTGTCTCTTTTCGTTTTAACTGAACGCGTCGGGAAAAACTACATCAGCGTGAAAATCTGTGCTCGGTTAATCGAACGCATTCAACGCGGGCCAGTCACCGTTTATCTGTGCCCAGTCGTTGAATTCGAATAAATCTTCACCAGGTCGGCTGATCGTCCTTGTTTGCGACCTACATTTTGTTTTTGGCAACGCCACCAGAGAGTTAGTTTCATGTATTCGAGAGCACGACACGAATAGTCGATGTTTCCATTGATTCATATTTTTTTAGACAACTGCCTGGTTCTTTGTAAATACCAGATTCATTTTGTAGTTCACTACACCTTTTTCATTCGCTACATACCAGTCATCTCGAATTAAGCTTATCGGGGGGAAATTAATGGGTCAGTGGTCGTTCTGATCAGAGGAGTTAACATTAATTTATTGTGAATTTAGGAATATCTACTGGGGGAACGTTTACTTTTCGAGTTTGCAGCGACAGAGGAATTAGTATTAATTCATTTGGAAATGTTTGCTGTGAGCGTATTTGCTTTGAAATTTCGAAAATCATAAGGATTAATATTAGTATACGGTATAAAACTTGAATAAACGAATATATATTTTGTGCATGAAAATATGAGAATTTGGAAGAAATAATTTTGAGACAAACACAATTTTTGGAAAAATATAAACACGAAGGAATCTAACGATTTTTCCAGAAATATAATTTTTAGTGCAAGTGTTACAACTAGAGTCTTATTAAAGGAAATGGCAAAGAAGAGACTTTAAGGCTACACTTTAAAATCAACCAAGAGATTGAAACATTTGCATCCCTCCTCAACCGTGAAAAGAACCATGATATTTAATGTTCAGCAATATTGAACAAAAAGCAAGATTCGAGGAATCTTTTCATTTCATCCTATTATCTTTCATTGTTTCTTCTTATTAAGCGTTTCGCTTTAATCGAGTCGTGAATATTGATTTCCAGAGAGTTGAGCAATTCAAGGATGCCGAGGGAAATAAAGTTTCACCACGCAGTTGCGGAGAAGCTTCTGCAGCGAACATCTTGTCATCTCCGTACGCAAGAAGAATCTTGTAAGAAACCGCTCCAACTTGAACACAATCTGTCACTTGCAAGTGATTATTACATATGTAACATTGTTTGTTTTCAATATTAAAACAGTATGTCATAAAACGTTCTTAACACAAATATTTTTAAATATATCTTTTGCTACGTTGTGTATATCTAATGTAGAAGACTGATAAAATAGACAGCTAGAAACGATATTTTTATGAATAAGGAACGATACTTTATCGTCAACGAGAAAACAGAACATACGAAACGATATAACAGTTTAATTGGCACTAAATTATTTTTCAATCAAGATATTCCAAGAAAACTAGCAATTTGCAATACAATGGATCCCCCACTGGCGAATCGGAGGTAAATCGAGGTCGAAAAGCGGACGCATCGCCAGTCAGACAGCCACTCCGAGAGGTTCATCCTCGTAGCGAGTGCGTTACAAATAGGCTCAATTAATTACAGAACAGTCGGCTGCGAAATGACTTGACGCGGCGGCTCGCGTTATCGGCGAGGGCGCGTATACGCGATTGCACGCGGACAAAATCGATGGCCCTGGACGATGCTGGACGTTTCCTCTCGAACGACGGAACATATCGCGAAACGTATGTCACCTATTCAACGACTGACAGGCGACTGGCGTACTCCAATTAAGGCTAATGACTTTACGCGCCCGTGCACGTCCCCTTACCTTTAATTGTCACCTCTCTGCTCTGCCCTCCAGTTTCCCTGTCTTCCTTTTTCATTCTCTTTTTCTCTCTCCCTATCTCACCCTTTTATCTCTTACATTCATTATTTCCTCTATTCCTGCCTTTCTCTTTTTGTTTTTCATTGGCAATCGCGCTGTTGGATACTCGGTTACCAAAGAGACCACCGGAGTCAACTAAGATAATCACCTGGATCAGGCTAAATTAGTGTATCGTGTTTCAACGGTGAAATCGATCGGGTTTTAAGGCGTAATTTTCGTCACGGTTCCACGACGCGACGCTTCGTTCATCGTGTGCTTAGCACACTTTGCTTTCTCCGCCTATCCCATCCGTTCCTCTTCTTCTCTCTCGCTCTCTCACTATATATATACATATATCTGACTCTATGTGTGCGTTAGTTACTAGTGAATCAATTAGTTCTCGATGTTTATTTGCGCGGTCGGGATTTGCGTTTCCGTAGCTGTTTCGAGGCTCGAGGAGGATTTGTTGCGTGCCTAAATGAATAGTTGGAGTGAATCGTTTCTGCAAATGTGCTTCACCTCCCGATAACGTCGTCTCGTCTAACGATTAGATTCTAACTCATTCTTAACTGTGGTATTCGAAAATAATAAGGCAACTGTTCGCGATAGAGATATAAAGGTTAGATTATTCATTTTTAACGTATTTGAAGAGGAAATATTCTATGAATACTTTTAGAAATGTAACTATATCACATATGTATGGTCTTAGAAGTCTGATAAAGATAGAAAAGTAGTGTAATCTTAAGAACAATGTAATTGATAGTGCTACGATAATTGAAACGTGTTAATATACGTTGAAGATTTTGTTCTTTGTTACAATTATATTAAATTATTGAACCAGTAATTATATACACTATTATTTACAATATTATTGTTTCTTCATTTTATATCATAGAATATCCTTGATTTCACTTGCATCACAAATTGCGGTATTTTGCCTTTTTTTTTACTTTCCATACATAGTACAACACTGAACGTACCTACCTGAAAGAATATTCTATTTCCGGTAAGAGTATTCTCAAATGAATATCAATTTGTAAATTATATTGCTAAAAAATGAATGACTTAAGGACTTTAATTATTGAAATCATAGTAAAGTAATGTTCAAGAAGTCGGTGATACTTGACAGGTCAGCACTATCCTCTTGACATCAATAATTTCAATTCGCGGTCGTTTGCTTTGATTAAGAGAGCCGAGTCTGCCGTTGGACCGATGTATACGACACCCAATGGCATTTGTTCTCTTCCATGGCAGAATTGCGCGGTACAATGGCCCATTACATAATGGAATACAGACGTATGGCCAGCGCCCTATAATGCGGCGCGCAGCGGCCAGAAACTCGGCATAGCGTTCCTACGTCCTTGCCGCTGCATCCTTCGGACTACCGCAACAAGAACAATGCGACCAGGTGTGCGTGCATTCGAGGAACTTGTACGGAGCAAGGCCACGTTTCGGCAAATTTGATTAAAATGCCAATTGTGTCTTAAAACAATTGCTGATTGTAACTTTTCAAAGCGCCATTTGATGGTACAAATTGTTATATTTGATGTTACATTCAAAACTACGAAGTTAATTGAAACAATCGGTACTCTTATCATAAATTCATCGTGTGGGTCATTTTTTGCTTTTACAGCGGATTATGAGTTTATCGTCTTCGCCGCTTCGTACCACTTTCATTTATATTGCTTAAATAAGATTTAAGTATAACAGTGGTATAACTAATCCGATTAAACTTCATTTCACCTACTTCCACTGCTTATTTGCTTATCTTTGTCTCCAACTATATTTGAACTCAATTAATTAGGTTGTAAATACTACAATAAATATAAAGTATATATTTGTATCCACTGTGTACTGACATGTCAATCCAGTATAGTCGCTAAAAGTAACCTGAATATGAAACATGGTATTAAACGCCGAAAAAAGAACGAGTTCGAAAGTTGTAACACTCAACTCACTACATCCTGGGAATATCGCACAAAACGGACAGCCCTAAGCATCCAGCAAGCAACGAATGAATGAACGAAACGACTGGCGGCTGCAAATTGTCACGTCACCGAGAGAACGTCAGTCCAATATCACGATGCCAACAATCGTCGAATCAGCGCGGCAGAAACGTAGCGAGCATACGTTCAATAGTTCCTGGACCACCTTGCAATTCAACGCGGCTGCGATTCGAACCCGAACCACTTACACACGCCTCTCTATGCTCGACTTCCTCTCTACATTTCGCCCTATTCACCGTTTACTCTGATCGCTCCTCCGTCTGACCAACAACTATTCGTATATCGAACGAGGATGCAACCATTCCGAAACTCGTACGATACGGGATTATTGTTTGCAGCCGCAGCTTTTGTATCAGAATCATAGCCCGCGATGGTGAACGGTTAGGCTGTGGCAAGAACTATGCTTCGATCGTCCGAGCATCGTCGGATATTGTGAAAGTTATGTTATGCAAATAACGACGCAGATGGGGATGCTTGAGACCAGTTTCGAGTTACGTATTTCGTTTGCGATTTCCGGGGAATTTAGCAAGACTGCTAAGTGCGTTAGTTTCGCGACGAATTCGACGTACTCCTTCCTTTTTTTAACGATCGTGCGATAATATTGATGTAGTGACATGTGATAGTTTGGCGCAAAGAAAATGAGCAAATTGGAATATCAAAAAAGTATTGAGAGGAATAGAAAAGTTGCGCGTCAAAATATTGAAAATAATTGGAACATGATGAAGGGAAATTGAAATTACGTAGATATATTGAGTACAGAAGAGTAAAGTAATGAGAGAATTTTCGTTTCGCATTTTAACTCTTAAGCTCTTTAAAAACCATAAACTGCAGACACATAAACTCATAAATTCTCTCGATATAATCGATCAAACCAACCAAACATTCGGAAAATTGTTTTCGGCAATGATGGACCAGGTAAGCAAAAATGAAATCTCGTTCGAACGTTAATCGCATTGGCTAACAGTGGAGGAGCGAACAGAAATAATACGAAACCATTATCACGCTCCGATACGATAACTCGCAATGCATTACTATATAACTGTACGGTGCAATATAGCCTACGATTCTGCCGGCGACTCATGCAACTGGTACAATCCCGGATTATTGCTTGCAATGCAGGGTTTGCATGCAACGTCCGGTATGTGTGGTTTTGAGCCGTTGGAATATAGCAAGAACTCCACAGCTTGAGGTGCACTGATGTCTCAGACCGTGATTCTGGACCGTGTAAAATCTGTACTGACTAGAAATGCTGGGGATCGTTAGCGAGAACGTCGGCAAAAAACAATAAGACGAAGATCTCCGTGTTATTGTAATGGTAAAACGTATTACCGATTCGATAAAACGAATTTGTAAAGTAATAGATAGTTACAGTTACATGTGTTGCGAATATAGAGCGTAAAAGAATATTATTCATGTGTAATGTAAGATGCGATGTAAAGATACTTTGAATAAGATTTTATTATTAAGGTTGCATGAGAATAATGAGGCCGGTTCCTTAGATAATATATAATTTGGATACTTTAAATTTACAAATTTAAAAGAATCCAAATTTAGTTTGAATAGTTTCAAATACTTGTTACAGCGCATTTTGCAGTACTTTATAGATAGTATTTTACTTTAACTTCTCGCAAATAACATAAATCTTCTGTATACCATACTTTCATACGAATAATATACAAAGTTATACGACGAAGTATAAATCTTATTAAGTTAGTAGATACTATTGTTATTTTGTTATTTATAGCAGGTGTATACAGGTTGACAGTTTCATTGACCAATCTCACTGAATGACGAAAACTAAATAATTTTTCGAATTCTGTAAATGATGGGTTGACAAGAGAGAATAACTTGTACGTGAGGATGTTGTCACGAATCGATACTATTAAATTGATGTTGGTCATCACTCAATTTTACCGGAGATGATCAATCAGTACTGGGTTTGCACGCCAAAAATATTTTCAACGTGGTGTCACTGATTTTTTATGGATCCATAAGCGTATCATCGATACAAGTAAAAGAAGTAAATATTCTTACCGTTGTATATAAAATTGTAAGATCTATAGTAAATTTTGCAATGTTCCATTGTAAAACTTTGAAAAATATGTATGATACTTTCTATCGTATCATATCGATAAAAAAATCGCAGAGAAAAATTATAACGATCCAGCAATAGAAACTTATATCTAATATAATAATATCTATAAATAATAATAATATCTATAATCTTTGAAATAAATTATTAAACCAGATTATAATCCCGGTTTCATGATATTGTAATTATCAACGGATTGTGAAATATTTCCCTTATTCCCGCCCTAATTTCAGCCACGTCTCTAACTACACCTCGAGAAAATCATACATAACGTGAACGAAAGTGAAACGACGGTAACAAGCTCCCCGGCACGGCGTGACGCTCACAACCATATACACACGTGATTCGAATCTGTGATTCTCCGCCGCGAACATCACACCAGCCAGCCTCATAAATTACATTAATCGCGTTTTGATGCACGAAGTTCCAATAATATCGCGCGGACTCGCTTTCAGAATTCATCAAGAACCTCGTAAGCGAGCGACGTGTGCCTTTCGATTGCACTTCTGCCACCACCATCGCAATCTACCCTTGCTCTTCTATACCTAATTCTGTTACACGGTAAATTAAAGGAAACTAACAGACCAGGATTATTGATTCAGTCTGACGATTACAGCTTGTCTTAACCATTACACGAGCACGACGATAGTACCGGAAATTCTCGACGACTTGCGCGATTTGCCCTTATTGTTTGTAGTTTCGACTTTGTGCTCCGTACAGCGTGCGGCAACAATCAGCAACAATTGCTCATGGCAACGGTTTCAGACATCCACCCATGAATTCGCGCGGATAGTTTCGCGAGTTAGTTTGTGACTCTAATCGCGAATAATATATTTTCAAAATTTAGTTTGAAATTTTATCGTATCTCGTAACCGCGCTAATAATATTTCAAGATGTCGTGTATAATATACACATATAGAAAAAGTTTCTAGGAATGTTCGAATACTTTCGTAAGCCACTGTAGTATACGCGCGAAGATAAATAACTAACCAAGACAAATTAAAAGTACGAAATAAATAGGAAAACGACATTGATAAAGGGATTGCTCTTAATTAAATCATTAGTTAAGAAATCGCGTTAGCTAATCACCCAGTTGAAAACTCAAAGGATATCTAGGCAACAGGTTAATCAACGAGGAAAGACGCATCGAGTAGAGCGAAAGCCGCAAACCGCACGCAACGCGTGCAACGTTCCTTCTGCAACGGTAGCTCCTATACATGTAAATTCCGGTCTCCGAAGCAAACCTTAACTGAGACTATCAAATTCCACTCTGTTCGATCCTACACCGTAGACCATAGGCCATCCCAGTATGCCCTTAGCAGTCAGGGCTACTCATGGCTACGTCACTGCGACGCACTTGACGCGGTTGCTGTGTCGCTCTCCTGAAAGCTCACCCTTCGAAACGCGACAGCCGAGGGTCTTGGAAAAAAAGTGCTCGTACGCGGTTGACAAATTGGAGTATTCCTCACTGACGCCGGCAATGAGAATGTCGACGTAGGTCGATGGTTTCCCGCAGGTAAACACTGTAGACGGCTATGCAAGGAGCGGAATAGCGAAGGGTTGAAATCGTGCTCCAAGAGAAGGGGTGCACGTGTACAAGACGGAGAGAGAGATGCTCGGAGACAGGAAAAAGAAGAGAAAAGAAGAAGAAGAAGACAAGGGGAGGAGATGAAAGAGTGGGACACAAGAGGAACGAAGGTAAAGGAGAATGAACGGAGCGCGACGTAGGAGTACCGACGACCGAGTAGAATGCTTTATTTACCTATCGTTCTACTTTATTTATTTACTCCGTGGTTCGCGGTGCAACATCCACCAGCGGGTATTACGCAGGATTAATTCTTGCCTGAAATTCAGTACACGGCTCGATAACAAAAAGCTGCCAGGTGCTTCGATCAGTTATCCTGCCTTTCTGCATGGCAGAATTTCGAATGGATTAAGAATCAGCACGGATGGAATTTCGAGCCGATTAAGAATCAGCAAGGGCGGAATTGGATGAAATGAAATTTCAGCTGACCTCTTTAATAATATTGATACGCGTATGTTTAATTTTCTTTTTTCTTTTTCTTTTTTCTTATTGTTTTTTGAATAATATTCAAGTTTATATAGAGTTAGCCATAAATATTAGAACATCGACTCGTCACATTTATTGAAAAACTCTAAAAAATTGTACTTTATCGAATACTTTACATTATAATATATCTAATTAATTATTGTTTTCTTATCATATACATAACGTTCTTAAATAAATAATACTTCACTGATAAAAATATCTAATAACTAAAACTAAAAAAATTTGGATTAGCAAATAATCGAATCATAAATACAATATAATCAGCTTCACGAACTGTATGAAACTCTTAGCAGATTGTGCATCTTCCAAAATTCACAATGTCCAACGAACCTCACGACCCAATTCAGAGTAAAAATCAACGTACGCTATCCATTTTATGAAATGCAAGGCGTATTAGTCTGTCAATTCACGCGCGGTTGATTCACATTTCGCATCGAATTGACTCGATCTAAAATCTGGTCATCTGAGCTACATTAAACCGTCGAGCGGTAGGAAGTTCGTTCGCGGACGTTATCCGGTCGCGATCAGATTTATTCGACGCAGCTAATGTCCGCCAGAACCGGCACCGGGCTTGGGATTTATATTCAACGCACAGTCAGAAGCCGTGCATCATCGGCTTAAGTCAACGAGCCAATAGCAAACAAGGTGACCGCCACCGCGCGTCCGATAGCGCGCCTATGCAGATCGCCTCAATTCACCTATGACTCGCAACACCCTCTCCAAACCTACATCTACCCTGCCCATCGCACCCTAACACCGAGACCTTTATGTACATTTATGTTACGAGTACACACGGTGTTCTATAAGTTATGCGTCAACCAATTTCTCCTCAGTTATGCGTTCGGTTTGTGTTTACTATCGGTTGAACCACCAAATGCTTTGCATAATTATATAGAACAGGGCATATTACACGGATTTCATAATTTCGAAATACTTTCAACTAATTCTAAAGTAATATTGATGATATAATAGTAACAATGATAAATATTACATTTTATAAATCATATACGTTTATATTAAAAACAAATATTCTAAGTGTTTAATAAAGATATTGTATCTTATCACAAACAACGATAAGATACACACAGTTACCATGATTTTTGCTCAGAATTTTTCTGTAATTATCTTTCAGCAACTTGTAGGTCCATCCTTGTGCAACACCCTATACATACACCTACCGGTATGTACACGTAAGTATGTATATATGAATTTATATGTGCATGCATATGCATGCATATGCATGGATATTTACGCGCCAGTCGGATATATGTGTATGAATTTATGTGGCGATTCGTACGTACGCGTGAAGTAGGTACATATGCTCCAGCATGCGAATGTATGGATTCGTCCTAAAGGGATTAGGTGTAGTTAGTTACATGTTGCTATTTACATACCTGTATATAACTTTTATATGTATATGTATATATACAGTGAGAATCAAAAGCGAGTACACACCTTACATAAATGAGATTCGTATAATATTAATTTAATTACAGGCTTGTATATATTTCACAATATTAATTTGTACAGCTCTATATTTTTCATATCATTTTCAGTCTATTTTTAATTTATGCAACATATGCGTAAGAGTTTTTGAATCAATTTTTTGCCTTCAAGGTATGCTCACTTTTGACTCTCACTGTTCATCCACATATTTGGCAGGCACATAACATACCAGAAGTCTTTCTACACTCGTTACTTTGCATTAGAGATTAATACGATCTGTTTAACATTGTTTAACTTGTATAGATATCGACAGATAGATCGTTCTTTCGGTACTGAGGTTTTCCGTAGTAGTGAAAACAATTTAATGAAATTCGTAAAGCAACAGAACAAGGATTGATTTTGTGTCACTCTCTGTGGAAGCTACTTGATGTTTTATTGATAATAATTAATATTAGTCGCGCGCGCGTTATTTTCAGGGCAATTGTGAGTAATTAAGATTAGAAGCACATTTTTTCTGTTATGAATATCATAATATTTACTCCTTCGAACTAAATATTATTTTTGTCTGATATCTAAGACGCTTGAGTTATGTGTAGGAATTTCAGCGGTTCTTTATTTTATATCAAATCATGCTAAACGTGAAATGCTTCTTAATATTATTAAACTAGCAAATTAAATAAGCATATCAATGAATTCAACGTTTGCATCGAATTTCCTCAAATGCTGCTTGCTGCTATTAATTTTTTCCGTTCAGCTTCGCGCGCATCTTCCGTATCTATACGTAAGCGAATCTTCGCTGAACTCCCACAAGGACGAGTTATTGTGTTGTCGTTGCTATAACGCTGTCTCATGGAACGACACCGTACGAAGGGACCAGGACCTGTCTTTCCCATATCTTCACTGTTTTGTTTACCGAAATCCGTTATTTTGTTTTCGTCCTGATATGCCACCGCTTTCTCAAATATTGCTTGTAATATTTTGCGCTCAAATGGAAGCGACATCGATTCTACCAATATAAAAAATTTCATAATTCAATTACAAATCACGAATTTTATGTCAATTTTGTATCGCAAGGATGTGGAAACAGAAACCTGGTATGATTAATAATGTCGTAGAGTATTATTATGATAGTTTTGATTACACAATTTTTAAGACCTAAAGGCTTAAATATACAATATTTTACCGTCCTATTGTACTTTGTATTGCTTTCGTATTATATTCTACGGAAGTTAATTAAATTTGGTTTCTCGAAAACTAAACATTCGAACATCGCTCATTTTAGTACTAAAACTGAAATTTTCACAAATGGAGTTGATCGATTTGGATTCTGAGCAGCTCGTGTATTGCTCGATATGAATGACAAGTAGCTGTCAAACTGTCCGACATTGCTAATACACTGTTATCGATACGATATCGCAAAAGGTTAACATCCTTCAACACTTTCCCTTGGTTTTCGTCTTCTCTCTTATCTCTTGCCTCCCTTTTAGTCCTCTAGTCAAGAGAGGCGGAGGACACGTCCCGACGTCCGACAACGCGCCAACCCATTTTCTGACGCCATTGTTTAGCGACTACACGCGCTCACGAGCGTACAAGGTTTCATTTTTTCATCGCTTGTCTAGCTTACCCCTCACCCTTTTCCCTCGCACCTTTTCTCTATGTCTCTATATCCCATTTTCGTTATTCTGTCTTCCTTTCCACTTTTTCCCTTTTTCTGTCTTCTCTATTCTCCTACGTTCGCTTTTCTCTTTTACAACATTGTTTTCGCCGACTATTTCTGTGTCTGCCGTATCCTCTGCTCTACTGCTCGCGCCAGAAAAGGCACCGTGACATTTGTCGCGTGCCGTTTTATTGGCGCTCCTTCCATAAAGCACCGCGATTTTCTTGTTCCTCCGATTTTTGCGAGTTCTTGACCTTCGATCCAACCGCTGGTCGCTTTCGATCGCTTCTCCTTCTCTTACGAAACATCGCATTCTTTTATTAGATCGTTATTAAGTGGCTTTCGATTAAATGTTTTGTAAGGAGGGAAACGGGAAAAAAGCATTCTTGCTTTTTACAATAAATATCTTATAATAATGAAATAAATTATTTCGTTTGATCATACGACGCGGATGGAATTTTGAAGAGGAGGACAAAGGTGAACAATGCAACGCTCCAAATTGAGTGACACCCATGACACGTAGAAATAAAGAAGCGCTTTTTTTACGGTTGTATTATACTATATCTATGTACCTGTATATGACATTTTAACTACGGATGTAAAAAAATTGTTTGAAGATGATACGAACAACATAAAGCAATAGCTTTTAACCCACACGTCATGCGAGTGAATTCAATATGCGATATAAGAACAGACATTAAAATAAAAAAAGTGGAAAAAGACACATGCACTATGAGTTTATTTTTCTAATACCCGAAATATGCAGCGTCTATGTAAAGTTCAAGTTAATTACAAATAAGTTGTGACTTTAGTAGCGTCTGTACTGTTGTGATTCTACTCGTTTAGCTGTATTATTTAGTTCCATTCAGTTCTACGTATATAATTCTTTTATTTCAGATTTCTTAATTAATAGTTCTGGAACTTTATTCTCTGATAAATTATTGTAATAGAAATCCTACATATAAAAATGAAAGTGTATCAAAAACATAATGATATTTTACTGCAAATGATATTTAGGTTCTGTTAAAGTGTCTGGCTTTTTTATTTATTTTCTTGAGAAAGATATTACATGAACAAACATTCAAGGATTTTTAGCGTTATTGCTGAGAACAGTTGAAATTCCTTCTCGTATCTCTATATTCTTATTTTCCTTTTGTTTCGCTTGCCTAAGCTAGTTTAACCCTTCCAGTCCCAACGGAACCATTTGTCGCTGTAGAATTTATACTTCTTCGTAAACGAAACTTGCACGCCAAAATTCAATTTCAGTAAACGTGAAGTATAGCAATGGATCAACTCACCGACTTCTTTTCGCATGGATCTAATGCATTGCAAAGAAAGAATGGGACAATATGAAATAAATTATTAAAAATCTTGAGAAATGTGTACGAAAATTTTGATTATTTCAAGATGAGAATTTTTTAAGGCATAATTTTGTATTAAGATATCAAGATGTATGTATACATATGTGTATGATTTCAAAAATAATTTAATCTGACTTGAAATTTTCTGAAATATGTACGTTGATTTGCTAGAGGAGTGACAGAAAAATGAAAAAAAGGAAAAATAAAATTTTATATTAAATTGATTTGACACAGAAAATTTGAAATTTTTTCTTGTTGGTTAGTAAGTCAAACAAGAAATCTCCAGACAATTTTTATACCGATGTTACTTTGCGAATATTTTCCTTTGTAAAACAGAACGAACTTGCGGTTCATTGAACTTTTATACAAGTTTCTCTGTTCATAGGGACATTGCGTCTCTATCTGAATCTTTTGATATTCTTTCTGAGGATTTGAACTCCGAAGTCGGGCACGAAAATTTTTGTTTCGTTAGTAATAATACTGATAAGTGACTAACGTTGATTTATTAACACTTATAAAAGTTATTAAAAAAAGGTTTTTTGGAAAATTGCTTCATAATGATCGATTTATAGTGAGCGATTTAATTAAAAGCGATAAATTTAAGACACATGTATCCAACTATAAACGTAAAAATACGTATATACTCGGGCGGTAGCAAAAGCATTAAGCGATTCGCGCTCTATAATAATTTCAAGTTATGAATAAGTCGTAGTGTTAATATACTGATCCTTTCAGCCAGTGCGTTTCCAAATAAATATCCAACAATTTTGGCCGAGAGAATAAGAAAATATTTAGGATATCAATTATTGCGACGCTATTTACACGTGTTACAACATTCTCTATCGAAATTCAATAGTTTCATAATTTACAAGGTCCTACTGCACACGAGCTGGGAAAACAATTAGAAATTAAAAAGGGATTTACCACCGTATCATTTGGTATCCAGTTCGTTTGACGTATCGCGACTGTGTTGGGACGCTCGCGCTGCTCTGTTAGTCAGCTAAAATAATCGGATTGTTCGTAATCGCCAGTAAAATGAATTAATCGATCTTTGTCGAGTGGTCCAGCATGGGAACACCCACGATAAACTCTGTGTGAATATTGAAATGTTTCGGATTTCTCTGACGGGTAAGATTTCTTAATGCTTCGTAAAGTAAATTTTACTACTAGTCATTGTGTTGGAATTTAATGTGATATGGATGAAATGATGTGTTTCTTTTATTTAATTTTTTAAATAATGGTGTAATGGATATTTTTGGAACAGATAGAAAGAATATCAAACAGAATCTAATGGATGATACTGACCTGTCAAATTCATACAAATCGACAAAACGACATTCGTATAAATCTATCTAACAAATAATGCTTTTACAATTTCAAGCATTATGCCTATATTAATAGTTGAAAGATTAGTAAAACGACAGTAATGGATACAGGCGAAGGAAATCAATTAGGTCCGAAGAGCGGATCCTGTGATCCTGTGAGTTGCACGTGCATCATGTCATGGATTTACGACACGTCTATCGCTATGAAGTATACAGACACCAGGTCCAGCAATTTATACGACCCATGGAAACACAGACCATTTACGTTCATATAACAATTTCAAGACCCCATTTTCTGGCTCAATCTCCACGTTGGCTGTAAAATTTTTAATTAACGTGTTCTCAAAAATGTGCTTGTGTAACTCTTGCGTAACAAACCCAATCATCTTAAGGACAGCGTTTTTTCCTTTCATCTTTTCATCTTTTCATTTTACTTTTTTATTACATGAAATAAGACCAAAACGTTTTAATCTGAAACATTTAAATATTTTATTTAAATTGAGAATCAGAGAGTCTATAAGTTAGTTAAGTTAGTTTGCCTAAACTTACAATTGCCACTGTTTCATGCGAAACGAAGTTTAATCACCGAAAGCGGGAGTTTAGAATAACTCTTAATTCGCTGAGCGCTTCGGTAATTTCCTGGAGTGGTCTTGTCCAATAATCTCTTAACCTCGTATTACACTCGATAGCGAGACGGAAAGAAGCAATATAACGTCCTAGATAAACCTAAGCTCATTCGAGACAGTCATTAAATGGCTACGGTAAAAGCTTTAAACGTCGTCTGTCTTCCCTCTCTGCTTTCTAATCAGAATCAAAAGATGCGCTTAAAAACAATCTTTGAAGTGTGTAATCAACAGTCGAAGCAATTGTTGAAGATCTTACAGGAAGTCATAATATAGTTCGTTCCTTGGAAGCAGAAATAAAATAAAGACACGATAACAGATAATTGTTTATACCAGATGTGTTTACTACCTGGCAACTACCACTCTTACGCAATAATTTACCAATAATATTATTAAAGCGAGAAATAAGCAAGAATAATTAAAATAATCGCATACGCGTTCTCGTATCAATGCGGAGATGTTCTTTCGACTACTAGAATGTAGAAATTCTATCACTAGATGATTTTCTGCGAAATAGACGAGCGCTGCAGTGGTTCTATAATATTAAGATCTCAATTGCATTATTAACAGGAAGCTCGTCCAAGTTTCGGATGTAATTTCAACCGCAAAACGATTTAACTTTAGCTGAAGGTTAAATTAATTTTAAGAAAAACGTTGTTGTGCCATGACAGCAAGCTGCCCGCGGCGATATTAATTTAAACTTTACATACCATGCCGTGGATGGGCTAGCTTGACTAATAGAAGTGTTCAGCAACCTTTTGAGTCTCTAACGTAAACATCCTATGTAAGAAATAAAGCATCTGATTCTCAATTCGACCTAAAAGAATGTATAATGCACGTTAATGTAAAAAACATTTAAACATGAATTTAACCATTACTAGCTTAGTTAAATATATGCAAAGAAAAGATTGTAAAAGTATGATGCAACGCGTATGGAAATGAAAGTTATGAATTATTAATTAATATTCTATATTTTTTTAACAAAAGACTAAACAACAATTTAAGAAAATAGATAAAACTGATCTTCAACGTAATTTCTTTAAAATTATAAATTGAAATCTTTACGTAATTAAAAGTTGCAAATACAGTATTCGAGTAGCATATAACAGTAAAATAAACCACTTGCAATTTAATGTGCTATGTGCATAAAACGAGTCTATATGGGTCACGCAAATTAATACTTAAAAAACGTAAAAATCATGAATACGTAATAGTTCAAGCGAATAATAATAAATCATCAACAAACAACCCGTTAAATATTCATTGTGAATGAAAATCGATGTGAATAAAGAGATTTTCGGGAACCATTTAAATTTCGATGATCCAGTCAAATTCTGCGCAATGAACCGTAAAATATCGTGGCTGGTTCGAAAAATTTGCTAGCATATGCGTGTTGAATGAAGCACGCATTTAAATTACCCGAAATAATATACATTTATTGTTGCCAAACAAACAATTATGGCGTATGAATGACGTAAGTGTAAACACATATACGTAATTTAACGTTTCCAGGAGAAAAAGGAGTAATGGGAAACTATTTCTGCTTGAAAGAGGTGCTTATTACTGTACATTTCAGTATTTAAGGGTACAAAATTATTTCATAAGATACTCTTCATCCTGTGAATTTATCCTTGCCTTCTATTTTATGAACAAATTATAGAAATTATTTTTTATTCTTTACCTTACTTTTCATAGTATTAAATTTGTATGGTCATACAAAAGTAGTATTAAATAATACAAAATTTAATATACCTGCGGCCAATTAATTAATATGTAACTGATATAATAAATACAATGAATGATGTTTTATAATACTGCAAAATTATCTCTTCGTAGAGATTCATATTTCTTCATTAAAAAAAAAAAGAAAGAAAAGAAAAAGAAAAATGAAAAATCGTGGCGTAATTATTTCGATTCATGACAAAAGAATAATCCACAGGATCACAAGCAACAAAATGGCGTGAATGCACGCACGAACGTCCTGAAACCTGTCTCTTCCAATAGCGTAGAAATGGCAGCATAGTAACCGTGTTACCGGCCACAGAGTCATAAGACTCTGCTGTTGTGAGCATTGTTTCCTCGTGGACCACGCGAAGGAAATTCCATCCGGTTGAAACGTGAACGCGTTCATGATCGCGAAGATAGTATGTATCATGGTAGTGACGACACAGGGATCACAAGGTGTCTTATGGAAGCGATAGAACTTCGTTATAATGAATACCCAGAGTTTGCAATAGCTGATTTTCATTATGTATCATGTTCCCGTAATTTGACTAAATATCGACTGCAAATGATACGAACGAGTATTTAAATAAAAGAAATATTCGATTTTAGTATTCGTATTGAAGTTATACTTCTATCTCTGTAAATTACACTTCTGGTACTGGTTACGCATTTAATGCCAGCATTTTTTGTCATCCACAAATTCATTCACGTACGTGATTGTTAAGAGATTTAAAGGTGCGAATGGAAGTTAACGTTTTTATCGTATGGGCCGAATAACTCAATTTCGTATGCGTATTACCAGTGAATCTCAACCAGTCGAAATTCAATAGCTGCACGCTATCCTCGGCTGTCGCAAATTTGACACGCAATTATTGTTATTGAAACTATTATTAAACCGACTGGCGTATCATGAGCTCATGCAAATCACTTTGTCACATGTTTGCCACATAATCAATGCTTCATATTACACTGTTGGACGTAATTCGCGTGTATGATATTAACGTAACGTATTATCAACGAGAATGAACGAAGAGTGAATTTTATGACGAAAACAGAATGTAGTCATTACTTATCAACTCATAATTTTTACTTATTATACTAACCTTGCTTCATTGCACTATAAATACTTTCCTATTTTTTCTCCATGTTTCCTAACACATGAATGAGGTGTCTGCCTATTATGATTTATATTTGTACAATAGAAAGAAGATATGGCAGTCATCGTGATTACATGTAAATATTAGACAATCATAAATAGTGCGTTGATCGATCGATCTTCGACACAATATTCGAAATTCGTCGATAAAAAAACAAAACTAACCGCAATTCCTGATTTTCGATACACTTTTCTCGCGATATAAAGGAAAAAGCATGTAAAAAAGCGAGATACGCAATGTTCGTGAAACAATATTTCATAGCACTTTCTGTCCTCACACCTGAAGCCACTAAGCCCGAGATCCCGAGCCGCTTGATACGAAATTTTCCATGAAATATTGTGACGCTTAAACCAATAAAAAGGATCCATTCGCGAAGATCATATCGGGGAGATGCGAAATTTTTACGGGCGTCGAATTCGTCGACGGTTACGAGGACGCGAATTCCACAACGAAATCCTTCGGATATAGGAACGCAATATAGGCAATATTTGAAGGCTATGTATCTGATCGAAAGCATCGAAACTTCATCAGCAGTTCTGCTTTGTGAATGAAGAGGAAAAAGAAAAGATGGAAAAAGCAAGGGAAAAAAAGAAAAGAATCCTTTCGTTTTTTTTTCTTCTCTGCTTTCTTAGCAAGCAGTCACTGGCCAAGAATTTCCCCTAAGTTCCTACTGCCCCTAAAATTCGCACTTTCCATAAATTTCCAGCGTCCTCGCCATCTCCAGCGCGAAAGCAATGGAGGATGAAGAAGCTGGATCGCGGGAACAAGCGGGAAGAGGAAATTGGAAATGAGGAAAATAGTTGCGACGCGATGTTACGTACTTTTCCTCGAGCTAGGGATGAGAATGACGTGGTAAAATGAGCGAGGAAAATTTCGTGGGACATCAAGAGAGGAATATCGAGAAGTAATAAATATCAGAGAGATGCGAAAGACACGTAATGGTGGAGAAACATTTTTGAGTTTCAATACGACGAAACGTTTTAAACGCTCGACGAAATCTCGACCCGATGAAATTTCGCTTGAACGACTTCGTCGAATAATTTCAACGAATGGAAACGAATAACATTTACAGATAATTGACAGTATTCTTCCAGAGAGAATCTCGTCTCATCGGATTTATTTCGGTTCAAATTCCTCGGTTCAATTCAGAGCGCTCATTAATAAACTGTTTTGATTTCGTTAAATAATAAAACCTCACTTCTTTTATATACGAAATATAGGCGAGTCAATGGGAACTCGATTTTTTCGATATGATAGTAGTCTGAGATTGATTTAGCTAAGTATGATTGCGAAATATGAAAAAGTAATTTGGAAAAAGTTGTTAATTTAACCGAACCGAAAATCAAACCATCCGCCCGACTCACAAAACCACTGAATTTACCTGCATCAGCTGCGACTGTGAATTTTCAATTCGACTTCAACTAATCAGCCCGAGCCATTGGCCGATTAATTAATCAGGTTATTTAAATGCGTTCACTTGGACACATCAGAACCGGCTATACTTGTTGCATATCATTGTTCGTCGGCAGGCATTGTTCCACGATTCGAAAATATTGATTCAACATGCATGACAGCGCGACTGCATCTCATTATCCTTCAGATACCAAAAACCAATGATATATCTAGAGAAATAATTCAACTAACAACTGCTGGTGTATACCGTAATAACGCATTTTATGATGGCTTATTTGCGCCCGAAAATGCCTGACTAATTACCTTAATTAGCTCGTGCAATGTGTCCGCCGTGTCATCGTATCTTTGTTTCTATCACCCCCTCTACGCGAGAAATCGTTAATCCTATTGAATTTTAATAGCAGTGATGTTACCACATAGAAAATGTACACGTCACTGCATGTCACTTTCTTGAAAATTTGAAGAACTATGAATTTTTGGTCTTCCATGACTTGAACAGTATTACTATTGAAATGGAATATAAATGGGATGAAAAAGTTTCGTATTATTCGATGAGATAGGAAATTTGAAGTATGAAAGTTTAAAGTAATGTTAAGTTGGGAGATGTGTGACCCTTCCAGAAATGTATGTGTATTTGTGTGTTTTTTTTTTTTTTTATAGGTAATGCAAGCCTAGAAAATATCGATAGCACAGAGTAACACTGACAGATACGAGTTCATACAACTTTACCGATATTTTTAGACTTTTTATTAGATATTCGTCAGAAGAACATGATATATCCAAAACCACATGAGGAAAATATATGAATGAAATCCTACTGAATATATTAAAGTTTTTTACCAATTGCTTATTAAAAAAACGAAATGTTAAATACCTTCTCTTATCTTAAAATTAATTAAGTCTTTCTATTTTCCGTTAAAGGAGGAAAGGAATTAAAAAAAAAAGAAAAAGACACTTTGAACGGGCTGTTCCACTTTTATAAATAAAACTATGGCGACCAAGTGACCACTAGGCCAAGTACAAAGAAAGTCATGCAAAAAAAAGAGCCTTCTAAAGATCCGAATGAACCGTGGGTTAACTTATGTGCGAAGTTCCATAGGTTAAAATAAGTATCCCTTGTCGACACCGTTCAACAACCGCTTTGGCCTTCTTCTACAGAAACGAGGGTAATCGTACCTATAAATAAAGGTTTATCTTAATTAACGACCCTTTTTTACGCGTATTTATCTTCCAGAAGAGGGTCGAAAGGAACATTTGTGCGATCAATTACTATCTATCGTTATGGCGAATTCGTTTATTATTAAAGTGGAACAATAAAAAGTCCCGATTTAAATTGTCCTTTTAGATCGGAGTTTCGACGACACGCATGAACATGTGATTTAAATATATTCACATAATCACAGAGATTTAAACAAAATCGCGAGATTTAAACCATTGAAACAAAAACGTTTAGCGAACGAGCATTTGCAAAAAGTAATCGACATTCGCCGGTGAAATTCTAGCGAAGAAAGAGTTTGAATTACCGTGGTGCGGCCAAAGCAAGGAAAAGAGGAGAATAAGGTCACGATACGGGGCACACGATTTTAGCAGTGCACCAGTTCAAAGCTGTGTTCCAGGCATACAAAGTTACAAACTACCGAAAGGTAGCGGGAGCACGTAAAGCTCCCGGTTGTTAAAATTGAATCCATAAATCTGATGGCAACATTATTGCGCCCGGGAAATAATTCAAAATTCTAATTTCTTTGAGTTGTAACTCCATCATTTCTGACGGTACGATGCCTACCGCAAAAATAATTTCATTGTTACCCTATTTATGAGATCTCGATCGTTGAACTTTCACTAGAATATATTCGCTATTATACGAGCGTTTTGCATTGTTTAGTTGCTAAATCATTTTGCGACATGTTCGGCTTCTTAATAAGACATCTTTAATATAATATTAGTTACTACACTTATAATTAAAAAAAAAGTCATAGTCATTCTCTGAGTAGAGAAAATAGTTCTGACCCCACAAAAATACAAACTGGTGAATACAAACGAACACGAAAATGTCTGATTTCAAAAATATCGCAGAAGTTTATCACGAACGTTACATTCATTATTAAAGCTTCGAGATTACAGACTAATACTTTGAGAGCTCAACGTAGATAAAGAATAGTCAAAATGAATCAAACAAAAGGCGGAACATAATCGTTAAATGGCGCAACAAAGAAACAGTAGAAAATTGTGTACAAGACCTGACATTTCTTTCCAAGGCAGACAATCCCATATTTAAACCGCCTTTGCCCGGTTCGCTGACTTTCGTGTCAAATACGTACGACGGAATATTAAAATTTCAAGTCCCGAGGACTGCGGCTGCGCTGCGTTGGAAATCGACTACCGAGTATTTAAAACTGTTTCAGTGCGAAGAAGAGCCATCTTACCACGAGACAAACGATAAATAATAAAGAAAGATACGTCTAGTTTCTCGGCGACCGTCAATTATATTCTCCGGTTAATACGTACTGTTCGTCATCGTTATATAAATGTCACTGCTGTTCCACGAATAAAGGCTAATGGAAAGGCAAAGGTCGCGATGACGGTTGATTTAGTTTCGTTTGAGTTCATTGCGTTCTTTGAAGAAGATTGAAGCAACTTTTTAAAGACATATTTTTAAAAAAAACAATTATTTCAAGCAGAACGTTTCTTAAGGAAAAAATTTCAAAAGTTTATTTGACATAATTTCTTTAGAAAAAGTTAAAGAAAGAGTTTGATGGAACTTGAACATCAAATGAAAAACATGAGTTACATTGAATTGTTTAAGCACAAAAAATAGTGATTTCAAAGGAATGTAAATACAAACACCGCTTCTGTTATGATGCTATAGTTTATACTTGACACTAAATCCTCGAATACAATTATTCTGATAGTTTTTACCGTTTCCTTTCCGATTATTTTGGTGCTCCTCAGCCCTAGTACTTATGCTTGGTATTGTACATTCTTTGCAAACTCTCTATATCTCCATCTATTTTTTCTACCAGTTTATCATCAACTCAATATCATAAAATTTAGGAATCTATAAGACAACCAAGACTCAAAAACGACGCACATAAATACGACCAAATGCATCTTGGCTACACCAATGCACTTTCGTCTTGCTCTGTGCAGACTTGAGCCTACGTGTGGTCGAAGCACAGAGACGAGTGAACGTGTACCTTGCCCCGACGTAAACAGCATATTTTCTGACTCACTAGTGCAAACGTAACACGATGCGAATATTTAGAATTATTCAGGATGCGGCCCTTCTTGGCTTGGACCCCATCCCCTCTCCTCTGCTCCTTTTTCCGATCCTTTTTCCCGTCGTTCCACCTGCGATGCATCGAATTACCGCCTGCTAAGTTCAAACGGGATGTCGAAGAAGAGATGCCACGAGAGACGGTTGCTTGTGATCAAGAAATCGCACGCATGTAGCGCATCGACGACGGTATCGCGATAAAATTTGCAAAATCCGGGCAGTTCAAGCTATAGGTACTATAGTAGAGATCAAAAGATATGGATCACGATACATGAAATCAGCATCGAACATTATCGAAATAAGCTTGTATTTGAATAATTATTCAGATAAAAATGTCAAGTCTGGCCTGAAGAAGAGAATTAGGACCCTCACGAAACGTTGGAATAGAGCTGAACGATAAAACGCTGATAAAATATTATCATAAACTAAAAACAACTGTGTAAGAACATAGTCTGTTACTTGGTGAAGTTACAAGTTTCTGATGAATCAAAGTAGTCTTGGCTTTGCAAATTAATTTAGGACGTATTCAGAGCTAATTAGCTACGGAAACGTTCCTGTAATCGCAGTCAAAGAGAAAGTTTCTCGCTTAATAGAATTCAAATTAGCAAGCGGAAACACTACACCCGATGCCTCGGTAAGGTTTTCATTTATTTTAGTATTTTAGATAATGCCGACAAATAGAAGTCTTGTATATAGGAAGCAATAAGAATTGCAAAGCGTTTAAGATTCAAGAAGCTCTAAAGTTTTCAAGTATTTAATTTCTTCTTTACAAATAAGTGTATGTAAAAAAAATAAAAGGAAAAATTTCTACATTTTTTGTGGGTGATAAAATATTTAAAAATGTGATTTCTAACAGATATTGAATTATATAGATAGATTATGTACTGCCACATATATTAACATTCGTAAGCATTCAGATCTTTTTATCAAAACTATTAATATCACGAAGTTATCCGTAAAAATCACCATTACAAAAATGGATGTACCATTAAAACAGGAGTCGTTAATTCGAGCAGCTGGTACTCTACTGCATCAATAAAACCTGAAGCCATCTTCCTTGGATAGTATCCCGCAGAGTATCGAACGAGATGGAAACATTCCGAAATCACCCTAATATCCGATTTCGACATAAAACCAATTGTAGTAAATTTAACTATTCCACATGCGACATCCCTGAGGGCCGCGAGAAATCCTAGGTAGCTGCGTGTACAGATGTTTTCGTACAGCCACCGAACACTCATCAGGACCAAAAGAAAGAAACGAAGCCACAGATAGAACGGATAGAAGTCCTTATTTATTTGCGGATAAAATTGCTACGGCTGATAGGTGTGGTGACGCGGGAAGAATTCCGAATAAGACACGGTAAGAACAGGAAGTAAGCCCGCCGCGTCCTGAAACCGAACACCGGAGCATTGGTTTCCAGAGTTTGTAACCTTGCTGAAGTTTTTCATTTTAAAATAGAGATAGATATACACAGAAAGACATAATGTAACTAGAAGCGTTTGAATTCCGTAAACTGAGTAAGCATTAGTGTGTCTTAAAAATTCAAACATATATATATACATCTTCTGTTATTTTATTACAAATGTAAAAATATATAAGACTTTTGGCTTTTTCTTTTTTAGGTTAATTATTTGCCTACATTACCACATAATTGTAACTGAGAAAACATTATCATATAATATTGTAAATAGTATTGACAAAATACTAATCTGAAGTAAACTTATTTCTTTTTTAGTGTCAGTTTATCCGCATTTTTAATTTTCTAATTATTTACAACCGCAACATGGAAAAACTGAAAAATTCGTATACCCAGTATGTTGTTACGTATTCCGTGATAGAGAAAACTATGCAAATTTTTTCCAAATGTTTTGCATATTACTTTAAACAAAAAATGTTACTTATACAACGGCTCTGTCTCATTTCGTTATCGAAATGAGCATCTTTTGGAATAACGAACGTAGAAGCTGTGCATATTCAGCTGTATATTTCGCAACAAAGATATACACTAGACATAGAGAGATATCATTTTGCTCAAAGCATTTGAATATTTGTTGCGTAGTCTGTAAAAGTACGTAGCATATTTAGTTTTATGGAAGAATGTTCTTAATCTAGATGAAAATATGCTGCTGAAAAACAGACAGGAGGAATATTGACTGTATCGTGGAACATTCGAAAACATTTATATCGTCAGTTTAATAAAAAAAGTAATATGTACAAGTAAAAAAATATCGTTAACAAATTTTCGTTCATTTTGAAAGTTGTTTTTCTTCAAATTCAATGAAATTTGGAAATTTGTTTGTTGTAAAGTTTGATAAGGTATAAAATATAGACATTGAAGTCATAAACCTCCCGAGACGCCTATTTAATTGGAATACGTAAAACATGTTGTACCATTAATATATTTCAAGAATATTATATTATATAACTTGTGTGTTATGTTGCATATATTATTATTATTCTATATTATTTCCATATACGCATATACATTTTCGAGATGAGTAAAATACAGAATCTCAAACGTTAAAATTATTTTGTTAAATGCGTGTGTTGTGATATATGACGTATTGAGAGCGAACCTCAAAGATATTACATACCTAGAAAGATCATTTGACTGTTTGTTATAAATATATATTGATTGATCTGTTACTTGTGATTCTCGAGGCATACGACTTCGTACAATAAATAAATTATTCATTGAACATATATGCATATAACGGTTTATCGTGCAATAATATAACATATTTTTATACTATCAAAACGTTACAATAGATTATGATTCTAATTATCAGACTGCAGATTTTTATGTATTTATGAGATATTTAAAAATAATTTAAAGAGAAACACCTTTTCCCTGTTTCGCACAGACCGCGTTTTGGAAATCATCGACATAGTCAATGACATAACCACGCGTGATCCTTTGACGTCTATCTAAGGAATACGTGCTCCATTTCGTATCGGGTGAGAATATACGTCGGATCAAAGGGTTTCCACGACTTCCTGGTTCGTCTTTTCTCGCAATTTATTGCGTTCTCTACGGAGAGTCCCGGGTATCTTTTCAAAGGTTTCCTCGTCTCGTTGTACCCCTCTCGTGCTTTCGAACCGTGCGGGCTTTTGATACATTCTTCGCTCTCGATAAGGTAAATCATCGGAGAAATATTGTTTCGAGATACGATTATTCGGGGAGCAACCGGCGAACGACTGCTGTTTTAGCACGTTCTTCGTGCGGTTCGAGATCACTCGGAAAATATCCTTTTTGCTCATTGTTCCACAAGCGAAATCGTCGCGAGTTGCTTGCTCCAATAGCTCCCATCCGCCATCCTGTCTGCACGCACACTCGAATTCCTCTTCACGTGGAACCTTCGAGTTTCCCTGCTTTTTCGTTTTGTTTCGTTTCATTTCGTTTCCTTTCCTTTCAGAACGTTTCTTTCGTGCATTTTTGCGGAGGAAAGGAGGTTTGGTCTCTAGTGGAAAATGAGCGTGAGCGATATTTTGCAGAGAGTGATAAGAGGATTTTAGAGATGGCAGCTGTGTTATAAGACGAAAACCACAAGTGAAAATATGATAAGATTATTGTCTTCGTGCTGTTTGTGGTCAGGTTGAACCACGACGAGAATATTGTGATTGATATACGAGACCTGTAGAAGAGCCAGAGTTTAAACTTGAGTAAATTAACTACAGAGAAAGAGAATTGACTATATTAAAAACTGATCGATTGCTTACTCTCAGAGCATATCTTATTCATACTTGTATCAATACAATTAAAGTAATGGAACCTACGCAAAAATTGTTCCATCTACTGAATATTACAGAGAATACTTTATTTTGGATATTTTATATATTTTTGTCTATCGTGTATATTCTATGTATTTCTACACTTTCCAATTTTGTATATTTTCTATAATAAAAATCCGCAGTCTATAAACTAGTGGCATTTAAGATCAGAATTGGAGTTGTTTAGTTAGCGTTCGGGATAATACTTGTTTTGTTGAAGATCAGAGTTTGGCTGATTTCTGGCTCGAGCAGAAAAGTTCAAAAAGGATGAGTAGATAGATAGATTTGAAAGTAAGAAGGGTATTGGATTTACTGTCGTTAATGGGGCGGATCTAATATTGAAGGAAAAGCGGAAGGTAGGAGTGGTAGGTGAGGTGTCGGAAATTCCATAAAAAGAGACGGAAATAGGAAAACCGTTAGAAATCAATTAAGGCTATAGCACGATAGATTTGGTAAAGTCCGGAATACTAGTCGCGTTAATGCTTTCATAAGAGGTATATTATATGTATGAATTTATTGACGGTGTCTCTTGATCTTCCGATATGTAACTTCAGACTCGTACTATATTTCAGGTCAAAACACCCATTTTTGTTGATTTTTTAATTTTAATGTTATATGGTAACTAAATTGAGATAATTTAATATGACATGATTGAAAATTAAATTATTATATGATGTTATTCACTCTATGAACTTAATTTAACTGATTCATACTGTAATTTAGAAAACTGGAAGAAGCAAATTAAATAGAAATATAAAATTATCTCGTCACATTCTTAATTGTTTAAAATTATTGAATATTCATTATGTTATTCATATTATAGAAAGTTGTACAGGCAGCTTTCTCTTTTTTTTTTTAATAAAAATAAATATATCTATCATCTATCTATCAGTTTCTTCGTTGTATTCAATACCTCCATCGTTTTGCTTCTATTTTACATATTTTATTATTATTATTATTTTTTTATTATTATTATTATTATATCTAACAACTTTAATCCAATTCTACTGTCTTGTATTTTGATTAAAAAAATTGATCAATTCTAATACGTGTCCAGACTCTAACGTAGAAGTTCTTTTCTAGAAGTTCAATTAAAAACTGTCTGATTAATTCTAAAGCTAAATATCTAATTATGACAAAATGTTTCAGACGACTTAAATGTATACAAGTTTTTTTAACAAATCTTCATATTCTGATTAAAAGTTCTCTTACGAAGATTAAATTAAACCGGTCTTTCACAATTTTTCTTAATCATAGCAACATCAATTTTTCAATTTATCGTCGAGAGTGACGTTACATATAATTTGCATAGGCAAACTCGTGGGAGCATCTAACCTGATACCATAAGCAGCACTGGCGCTGTTTTAAACATGCTCACTTTTACCGGATAATGTACCGTCTTTCCAAGAAAGAAAATGTAACATGTACTTTTCCAATTACTTTATGCAAAGCAACAACGCGTTATCTTCGAAAATACCGCGCCTCTTGTTTTTTCCGTTCGCTCGAACAAAGAACTACTATAACGCGAGCAGTATTAAGTGTTTTATCAGAGTACAGAGTGCATGTGCTTTCAACATTTTCCACCGTTAAAATTCTTTTTAAAGTTTTAAGAAATCGCGATAATAATTCCTTTGGCAATAACTTTTAGTTAATTTTCTGCAACGCAGTTTACTTTAGAAGTTAAATAATAAAATATTTACGCCTGTGTCGTTTCCCATCTGAAAGGAAGACAAATGAACGTGGCCTGTAATACGTTTCTCAGTCAACGATTCGAAAAGGATAAGCGCGGATATTGCAACTTCAAGAGCCCCTCACCAGTCCTCCGCAAACGTAGTCGAACATTACGGATGCACATGCAGGACGCATCTCTTGTGAGATAAGCGTTGCGAGGCGGAATTGTCACGAGCAAACACACGCCCGAATAAATAAAGGAGCGATTTCAGTGTGCCGCGACTGGTAAACGTTTAAACAATTCGTCGGCCATAGACCGCGAGAAAAGGACCGGGTAGAAAGCAATCTAGATAAACGCTTTCGATGCTCATTATGGAGGAAACCTCGAGTCCCCTATTCGTGCTGTGCACGTGGCTTCGAGCGGAAGTCTTGCTGCAGAATTCCTTTAGCGTGTTTTGAGAATAATAGATTGGACTGGATGTTTACTACATAGATGAAACACGCATTACTTTTAAAAACTTCAAAGAAGTAAATTTTTTGGAAAATTGGAATATCACCGAAAATAAAATTTCGTCTTTGTAGAGTTAGATGCGGTGGTAATCTCCGTGAACTACCCCCATCCATTATATTCTAATCGATAACTTTCAGCACCAGCGTTGCGTTGGAAATCCGATAACAAGCTTTCAAGGAAAGCACCGCGAGAATCGACAGTCGAATTCCTTTCTTCGACCGACTGTCTCGATAATCCAAGTCCTGTGAAATCAACCAACAGCTAAGGAAACGTCGAAGTCGGCCTCGTCGGTTAATTTCAAGCGTCACGACGTCGCAGCATCAGTTACGGGGACAGGCCTTTTCCTCGATAATGAACCGTTTTTAAGATATCGAGGTCGTCACGTCATGAGATCCGACAGGCAGAACAAAGCTCCTGGAAGACTTTAAAACGGTACGACGATGGACAGATTCTGCCATGAATAAATGCCGGTGAAAGAAAGATGTGCCAGATTGCTAGCCCCTAACATTGCCCCTATTTCGTAAGCTTCGATCAACCTCGTGAATCTACAGCCTGTCATATATATCTCGCGTGAAATAATTGCTCAACTGTGAAATATGTATATATATATCAAGGTCATGTGGAAGAACAGAATAACTTTGACGCTTTCTTTTACTTGAGACACATTGTATCGATGATGTGTCCAAAAATTTTTAATTATTCAGAATAATATTTATAATTATGAAATAGCTTTCTCCGTTAGAAGATTCTTGCAAAAGAAATTGTAGAAGATTTCAACAATATTTTTAAGATTAAAATACAGAATATGAAACTTAAACCATTACGGTAGAATTTCTTCTTTTTTTTCTCTCTTCTTACCGAACTATTCTTTTTAGGGACACTTTATATGTAGGTTAAATTGTTAAACCAACAATTTAATTTAATAATTCAATGATATTCGATATGTATAAAAGTCTATAAAATTCAATAATTCAATAATTTAATTTAACAAAAATTGAAATCGATAATTGCGGTGCTTTCGGATAAAACAGGATGTAACCGTTTATTCGCTTATCCAACATTTTTTAAGTAGATTCTAACGTCTTTGTAGTATTTCGAAGACTCGATAATCACTTTTGTACTGAAAATTTCTCAATTATATAACCACAGAATTTTGTGTCCCCAAACCTAATTCGGACGACGAATAACTCAATAAGTACTCTCCCGCAGCTTTGTTCTGCAGTGAAAGTCCATTACTAAATTTAGTTATGGAAACCAAAGACTGTTTCATCTATTCCTCGGCCTATTGTGCGTTGGCCAAGATCCGTTCTCATGCTGTTGGCTAGCAGTCAACTCGTGAAAGCCGGCCAAATCAAATTCCGTGCCTATAAACCTCTTGGTTCAGTGCGTCTTAACACTAGAACGTTTGCATATGTGTTTTTAACAAACGTCTTTATTCATTGACAAAAGAGATAGTTAATATTAATTAGTAAAGGTAAAATAAATTGGAAAACAACAAAGAAAAATTATAATACATAAATTATTTGATGTATAAAGTATTTCGATTGGTTGTATGAAAAATTTTCTCGTACAAGCTTGATCAAAGTTTCAGATACTCATCTACTCGTCATCTCATATTTTTATCGATTCGGAAAAAAGAAATGCTAAGATCTGATATACCCCACCTTACCTTAGTTACGGGTTAAGTGCACTATGATTCTCGCTCGTTCTCTGGTGCTGATATTAAATCACGCGACATAAAGATCCACGTGGCACACGACCGCGCTAAGAAATAAAAAGATCCCATATCGCAGACACCACGACGGCGGCGAACTCATCGTAAGAATCATAACGCTCTCTATCCGTGCCTGAAAATCACCCACCGGTCAATCTTCCATCGAAACCGATAAAACGCAGGCCTTCGGTTTACATTCAACCAGCCAATGACAGAGCACGGTCCAACGGCGGCCGTCACTGGCACCTGAAGCATCGTCCACGTCCACGTCCACAGTTCCTTTTTGCCAAGCTATTTGCTACCCTCGTATTCTACGAAGAAGTGGCAACGTCGTTCACGCGCCTCGATTTCCTTCCACAAGTCGCCTCGTGCGGCTGACATTTCTCTCGAAACGAAAATAGAAAAGAGGGACACCAACGCTGATCGCGGATGCTCAGGTTCTGGCTGCGAGGAGAAACGATGGAACAGTGGGTGAACGAGCCGAGGGTGGCGAACGGATGGAAAGAGAGGGAGGGCTGATTTAGCCCGGTACGCGTCTGCAGGAACCGACTGGAGGGTAAGAGACGCGGAAAGAGAAGCCCGAGGGAGCGAGGAAAACGTACTAGTGACCCGAATACGTCTCGCTCCGGGGCACAATCTGTGAACATCTTCCCCTAGTAATGCTCTATGCGAATTCCTGTACCGCGGCCAACCCTTCTCCTGCCACCCTTCGATCTGTCTTCCTCGCCCCATCTTTTTCTCTCCTCTCAACGAAACTCAGCCCCTTTTCCAACCCCCTTCCGAGTTGCGCCTATCTCTTCGTTCAGTTGAATGTGTTTGTGGTTGTTTTTGTTCCAGGCTGTTAACGGGGAAGCACTTGTGGGATTGGCGTTATTGGGTTGCGACGCGTGAAACTAAGAGCTTATTTTCGAAATATCTACTTTGGCTCCGGCATTTTTTTTGTGGTCAGATTGCGCGCTGGCTCGTTCTTTATTCTCGATGCTTTTCACGAGGATTTTTAGATAAAAGTGTCTTTGAAGGCGCACGATACTTTTGCATGTATTCAAATGCTACGGAGCAGAAGAGGTTAATTTTTCGCCAAAAGATAAATCGGAAAGATGAAAGGAAGTGATTTAATAGACAATAGAAATTTGTTTTTGGTATACGAGTATATACGAGTATTGCTATATAGATTTGTGATTTTATATTTTTCGACCGTTTCAATGGTATTGTGTGTGTGTTTATTAATTTGATGGCTAGATTTTATTTTATTTGATACAAAATCGTAAAATTATAAAAAAAATTGTATAGAATCTAGATGACTTTACTTAAATGGATCACTCTGTATAGTTTCTTAAAGGGTTGAATCGAAACAAATGCTCCGCGAAAAATGGGACAGACAACAAATTTAATATTGACATTTGCGCGTAACAGAGATGCAGTTTTCGTTCCCGGAGAAATTGAAGGGGACAGAGGTGCGTAGGGGGAAAAATATGGAAAGTGTTGCGGTATGAGTTACGGTCGGGGCTTTTCATTCGATGGGGACGAAACCTGGGCTTCGTCGTGCAACAGCGTGAAAAATGCGAAACTTCCTCGTTTCACGGCGTACCGCCGGTGATGCATCGAGCTCTGCCATCGCCGGGACAAATACCTCGACAATTTCAAGTGGGATTTCGAAATTCAGCAAAGCAAATACTCGCCACATCGTAACGAAGACGCATAGGAGGAATAATAAATTTTGAAATATAAGAATTTTATTACATTCTCTATGGCAAAAGTTCTTCCCCTACTTTTTTGTTATTGACTGTTTTCAAGTGAAATTAGACAACGAATTTTATATGTGTAACGAAATTACACGTTATACGTTATGAAATTATAATTATTTTATTATATTACAAATTATACATACTGACTGATCTAATTAAATTATTAAAATGATTTTTATTTATTTTTCATACCGAAAATCTATCTATTTGAAATGTAATATTTAATAGATCATCGTCTAGAACGAGTACTATGGAGATTTTAGTGGAATCAAATCATTGGCGTTTCAAGTTCTGTTATATGGAAAATTCAGCAACTTTCGCGCGGCACGAACTTTTATTTACGCAGTAAATTTGTTAGACTATTTTTTCTGCGAATCAGTTTGTTCAGCACATTCAGTAAACGTGGATCGGAGAAATTTATTGACGCTGTACTTGTTACACGACCAGCGCAAAGCTCGAAAGAGTAGAATTTATCGACTTGTTCAATTGAACGAATAAAAATACTTTTGGTAGGTGTTTCACAGTTGTTTTTTCCTCTCTCCAATGTTAAAAGAGAAGGACGAGGTAAATATTACCAACTTCTTCCCATAATATTACATGATTATTCTTAAGATGTTATTAAAAATGTACATAAATTGAATTGTAAAGAAAAAAGGAAAGAATTGTTACGAAACAGTAACGAAAAATTTGTCAAAACTTTCTTAATTTTGTATTATTAGATTGGTCGAGAAACTTTGCCGCCAGATTTTACTGAGGATATTTACGACTTTATTTACAAAATCCTACAAATCACATTAAAATTAAATAGTTGATTAGATAATTAGTCACATAGTTAGTTATTAAAATTACATAGTTCAAATCTATGTAATTTTATTCGCCAAAAAATAAACCATACACAGACAGTGAAATATTATTGTAATATTTAAATAAAATAAAAACGTTAAAATTGATAAATTGTTCTACAATCAAGCGTATTAATATATTCTAGATATTCAATATTCTGAATCAACGTAAAAGAGTGGTAAAATGTTTAAATACTTCAATCGTTCATTTGAAAGTCAGCTTGATTTACACAAACTACTTACTATTTACGAACAATTTAAATATTGTAAAAATCTTATTGTCTTGAAAAGTAAATTGAGAAAATATCTTGCAACTGGCATGTTCAAGATTTCCTGCGATACATTTTTGTACCATGCGTTTTTACAGAAAATAACGAATTTGCGCTAAGAAACCATTTACTTCACTGAGTTGGCAAGTCGTAAGCTGTCTTCAAAAGAAAACGTTTAATTACCACTGAGCAGCGGCTGAAAGTTTTGTTAAAGCGTTTTCAGAGTTTTAACGAATAAATGGAAAATTTTTCATCAAGCTCTGTGCACTTTGCCGGCATTTGTAATTTAAATTAAAAAAAAGGGGGGGCAAAGAAAAAAATGGGAAACAAACCCTTTGAAACTTTGTTGGAACTGCTACAAACGGACACAATTTTTCTTAAATATCATAAAAGCTTATCTAACAAAAAATTTGAAACCAAATTTACTCTTTTTAATGTATTTAACGTTGAAAATTTTTGGGACAAACAAATCGTTTTAATCGGTCGCGGTCATTTCAAACAACTACACACAAATACTTTCTGTTTATTTTGATTGATATATTTTGTCTATTAATGTTCTCTTAACAAACTAAACATTAAGTAAATCAATAATAAGAGTATCTAGTATCAATCTTTGAAATAATTCAGCTATGTTGTTCATAAAAGTATTTAAAGTATTATGCGACATTAAACATGCAAATTATTTGTTAGATCAGTTGGTACAATTGACTAAGATTGAACATTCTCTTCAAATAATCGATTTAATTTGTCTCAAATAAAGTTACATTCATCGTTATTTCTAAAATAAAAATAAACTAATTCGAATGATTCATTATTTCAAACTATTATTTTTTTATTTCAAATAGAATTTTCTTAAACCTGTTACGGAAATATCGAACAAAATATAAATAAAATTGTTTCACAAGTTATTAATGAATGAAATTGTTATTCATTACCTATGAATTCAACTTTATCACATTGAAAGCAGTGTACATGAATGATAAAACGTAAATTGGTACAGCAATAAAATACATATAACTACATAACTAATTCGTTGCTAGTTTTACAATTAAATAGGGCAAGGTTCCCTTCGTAGAATTATCTTCCATGCTTCTAATTTAAAGTTTTTACTTGTGCGTTTATCTTTCAACACTTGGCTGACTTTAATTAACGAGATTAAAATTCAACATTAGTATCGCGCTTGTTTATCGTTAAAACTTCAAATGATAGCAACTGAGTACACATAACTGAACGGAAGTTTCAAATACAAGTAACGAAGAGTGCAGAAATTTATCTTTGTCTGAAAGAAAGATTAATAAATGAACATCCAGGTTTCTTTTTAACTGTTAATGAAATCCTTAATAATAGTAATTAAAGTAAGAAAAGTAAGTCTTGGTAGGCTGACCTAAATATTCTTTTCTTCTCAATATATATCGTACGGATTGTGTGTTAATCCACAAATGCATATGATTTTTCTCAAATGTAATATACAACACTTTGAATGTATTAATTAACGTGCCACATAACTATTAAAAAAATGATGCAAAAAGTCTATCTAAACATTTGTAAGCGCTATCTGTATCTCGTACGTAACACTATTGCTCCTTATCGTCGTGTCCTTTCGTCCCTGACAACCGTGAAGTTACAATCTGTAACTAAACGAACAACCTCTCTAAAACGAGAAAGGGGAGAGTGAAGGAAGCAGGTGACAAAAGGAGCCAGCGACTAGTTGAATCGTCGTGCTTGAAGAGGCGCATTGAAAACGTTTTACCTTGAAAACGCCCATGCATTTCGGTTGTTGTGTTGTTTAGTTGACAATCCGCTGGTAATCCAGCGAACGGACGGTGGTTTCACCGTCGTCAGAACGGCTAAAAGTTTTGTACTAAACTAATGTCCTCGTCACTAGACTACCGAATACGTGTCCCATGAAGTTTACCAGGAGTCGTATCATGTTAACTCTGTGGCCCATAGCATGTTTTCCCTTCGCAACAATGGAAAATTGTAATCGTTAAGTAGTAAAGAAATATTTCACTCAATGTTCTCATCTCTTTCACGGCTATGGAAATCTATGCTACGTACGGTATAGTAAATAAAAACATCAATCATCATGCAATGCAATTTAATTACGACGCGATTGAAATCGACGAATTTATTTTCGATGATGTGTGCAATTATCTCTTCGTGCAACCAAGCGTTAACTTGAAATGGAACAACGAACAATATCGAAAAAAAACTTGGGGGAAAAATACATGAATAAAATATCTTTCACGCATCAATATCCAAATCGTCATTGCTATCGCAAAACCACGCGTCATCTTTTTCCTCTTTTGCAATCAAATCGGGCAGTGATCGTTAAGGACTCTCGAACACGAGGCGAACGGAAATGCGACGCGATGGAATCAATAACCGACAGAAAAACTGTGAACGATCGCGGAAAAAATTCGCAAATTAATCGGGTATCGAAACTCGATGCCTGTGCGAAATTCTGAATCGAATTGGAACGCAGCTCTTCAACATTTCAGGTTTCCATTTTCGCGACCGTTTTCTCGTTTCTTTCGATATTTCACGTCCGGCATTCGCGCTTGCTGCTCGTGAAAATCAGTTCTCTCTTTTACAATCCTCAAATGAACAGACACATGATGTGCCAAATACGTCAAAATTAGTCATCTATCAAGAATGCAAGGAAGCTGCAGATCGTCGTGAAAAAAGACGCAAATCGAATAAGGGAACATGATATTTGCACTGCAATTCTGAATCGATTTCATGTGAAAGGCTACACTGAATTAGAACTCGATCGTTATTAACTCATTATAATAGTTGATAGAATTAAAAGTAATCAACTACAAAAGAAGAAAGGATAATTGGCGAGCTCATACTAAACTTTGTTAAGTGCCAGAAGTACTTATTACTTACACTTCTTGTTACGACCTCTCAACTAGGTTGCGATCACTTAAATTGTAACTGTTCAGCTGGGGTTGCGAATCTTGGACGATAATAACGCTCAAGATAGATTCTTTGAAGGGTTCCAATATGATTGTAATTTATCTTGTAATTGTAAGATTGTAATATTTTGAAGTGTCTCGTATGATGTGTTGTACAATGATCTGGCTTATGAAGTCTGTGGAATGTCTATTTTCGAAGTACCTGATGCTTATGCTCTAAGTATCAGTCTAGTGTTTTCGTCAACGTTTTCTGCCAGATGGGAATCTATGTCTATTCAATCATGTGACTGTCCAACTGTCGTGGTGCGTCTTGCGCGTATCTGGTCGAGAGTGCGTAGCGTAACGTCCTACTAGCGACCTCATCCGGTGGTCTATTGTCGAGTTCTAATCTGGGCTCAAAGTTTATGACAGGTCATTTGCTATTGAGCGGACCCGTGGAGCGCTTAAAAATGCTAATTAAATTGTCGACGTGATCCAAGTTGCAAACTTTATAATGTGCAATGTGGGAAATACCAACTTCCCAGAAATAGCAGATGTGCTGTCTGTGTTGTGAAATTGGGATAATCTTATATCGTTAATATTTCTAAATTATATCAGAATTATATTTCACTAATATAACATACCATAGATGCATTGATATGAACACCTAGTCAGGATCGCAGCTAATTAGCTCATATTATTTGGCACATAATTAATAATTATACCAGTTATGCAGTTAATTGCTTTACTGTATAGTGATATAATGAATAATTATATATTAAATAATACTGATTGTCCGGGTCTCATTGCGAGGAGGTGCTACGAATGGAGGCCCACCCTATCCGCGACCCATCCTCCCTCCTTCTACGTAAAAAAATCTAAAATTTACTTATCAAATAAATACTCCTTTTGGTGTGCGTTTGCACAATGTTCAAAACGAACAGCAAAGGAGTTGAGGTGGATTATTATACGTGTTGGTTGGCTTATAAAGAAACAAGTGATAAAATTGTAATAGTCAATTATATTAAAATCACTTTAAGTACAAGTACAGAGATAGTATATGCCGGTCGTAATCGTCGCTCGCTCAATGCAACTGTTCAACTGTATCGCTATTGGACTGTATGACTCGCTATAATGATTCGCTATAATCATCCTAGAGAGCACATTCGCCTATTTGTATTGACCGGTGATATTGTAAAAAGTTGAAATGTAACTTCGGTTGACGATTACAAATAACGGCGATAATGTTTTGTCCGGAGTTCGTTTACCTTTAAACCTAGCAAACCAAAACAACGTTGGCACTTCAAAGCACAACAATATGAGTCTCCTTCGATTCGAATCTCCTATTGACTCATGTGCCACTACAGGAGCTTTAAGAAGAAAAACTGACGCGAAAACTTGAAACTTGATTAGGATTCATAAAAACTTGAAATCTAAAAATTAAATTAAATTTTAATCTAATTGTAATTCTATATGGGGCACTGCTTTATATGTATACATATATATAATATATATAAATATAAATATATGCACATATACATATGTATATAAAATATAAACATAATTAAAATATATTATAAGTATAATATACATATAAAATTTTGATGTATATATATATATATATATCGACTTTTATTGTCATGAAAGTGAAAACTAATTGATTATGATTAAGAATTATAATAATTAATTATAATTAAGAGTTAAACAAAAAGAACACGAGAATAAGATGAAATATGTGTCACATAGAATTAACTACTACATGGTATATACATTTTACAATGCCATGCTTTTATTACGGTGCCATACTTCCTACTATATATATCAATCTATTTATTACCTAACCTTACCTACTTTACTTTTATTCTATCTACGTAATAATTTAAATGTAATAAAAGGAAAGGGAAGGAATATTGTGTGGAGTATGAGTATTCTTCACCTGATACCATGAAAGACCCAGAAACAAATTCAACTTGCGAAAGGTTAGTAAAATTTTATGAAATATGTATAATTACTTCCTGATTGGTGAGGCTCAAATATTATTTCGTAATATTAAGCTCCTTTCTTTTATGCACCTCCTTCATGTCTCTCATTCTTTTGAGTCTTTAACATACATATTTGAGATACTATGAAATATTTAATATGTAACTGAAATATATTTTGTGTAAATTATTATATTTGAAACAAACTCATTTGATGGATTAGTACTTAAAAAAAATAGGCACCTCTGAAATTTTATACATGAAAAGTAAAGTACTAATTATCAATTAGATTAAATTACTCTTGATTAAATTTTAGCAAAAGTGGAGAGTCATTTGCATCTTTTTAGTCAACACTAGAGAAACTGAAGCCAAGAATTTTAAGCAACTGAATTTGAACTGAATTAAAAATTGAAAATTTGATTTTAATATAAAGACGAGAGAAAACCCGATTATTATAAAATCTTTATCTTTTGTCTTTTAACAGCTCTTTTTGTCTTTTAAATGTCTTTTAACATTTACTATCTGTTATTTCTTATTCAACATAATGAACCGAAAGATATGGAAATAAATAATTTTTTGCATAATTTTTATTAGAAATGAACGATAATCGCGAATAAATTTCGATTCATACAAACCAAATTTAAATAATTATAAAATTCTACATTACTGTTAGAAAATTGAAAATATCGTTGTCGAAGAAATTCCAAAAATTATGGTTCTAATAACGAACAACTACTAGTATTAATTCCAATAATAATAAATTAACTTTTAACTGACATTTAAAATAAATTAGTAAGTAGTTTAAAAAATAATATCGATTTAATAAAAATATGTTTAATAAAATATATATATATGTAGCGACACTCGACAACGAAACTTTCCAACGATTTCGTCGATACAAAGTATATAACCGAAGTGTAAAGCCGACATGCCTAATGAGCCATCGATATCCCTACGATCCTTCCGCCGAATATTTCCAAGAAGGCGTACGTGGCAACGGTCGCGATCGCCTTACGAACGCGTTCATAGTGGAGATATTGAGGGGTGACAAAAAGAAACGAATCAGATCGAGAAAACAGTCGAGTTGTAACCGAGATATGTGAATAGTCAGTTGGAATCGAGATTTGTACGAAGAGTCGAAAACGAGGATTAATATACTGTTGAACACCGCCAAGTATTTCTTTGGCATGGTACACCAAACACCACCTCATATATATATTATACTTACACGATATTTTCAATATATATATATATATATTACATTCGTAATGAAATTCTGCACTTTATTAGTCATAGTAATGTTAAAGCCAACAAAGAAATATGTCTTATAGCAGTATTTTCTATAACAAACATAATAATAAGGGGCGCTGAAAAAGAAACAATGCAGTGACCAGAAGGGCTACTAAAATTCGATCATCTTCCACTCTATGTAAATTCGATCAACAAACTGTGAGTGGAACGAAATATTCTTGTTTCACAACTAATTTGATATTAATATTTATGAAATAGAAAATTCTCAAAATCAAGTGCGGAGAGTGCTTCGTTATATTCGCAATATAAATTAATCTACCATTTACAAAAAAAATCTGAAAATTGCCGAAATTTGATATGCAACGATAATAAATATAAATTTACGCACTCACATTTAAGCAATACGCAACACCAATAGCGAGAGATCCCAGTACAACCATTTCAGAGGTTGCTGATGAACGATCACATTTGTACAGCTCTTGTAGCTGTATCGAGTGATCCCGAACAATCTCCGACAAATGCAGTCGAAGGATTTTGAGCATTTTATAAATGCAACTCTACTTAACAAAACGCTATTATTTCTTATCGCAACTCTAAAAGGAAAAATAATTATAAAATCGCGATGGAATAATTTCGCAACGCTAACTCTTAAAGTGAATTCAATGAAAATTACTATTTACTATATGGAAAAGTTACTTCAAATATTCTGATATTGTAGCTTGCAATACTATAAAATTAATTAAAAACTAACATTTTTATAATCTAATTTTAAGAAATAGAAAACAGAATAAATTCTGACACGTATAATTCTCAAAGAAGTTTTAAAAATGCATAATAAAAATTACAAAAGACAATCGGGATATCATAATTCGCAACTCTAATTCAAACCGTAATCATTCTGTCGCTACACTAATAAACAGCCGCGATATTATTTCGCCACTCCAATTTAACCCGTAATTAATCTCTCCCGACATTAATAAGAAAAACCGCGATTTGCCCAATGTGATGATGGACCGATACATACATCGGCCAAGAAAAGCTGCTACTACTACTACTACAAATACTAAAAGTGAGCATAGTGACAAAGTAGTAACAAGAATGATTTCCCACGCTCTGGATGACCCAGAGGATGGGGAGTCATTAGTGGTTGCCGTCTTCTATGGTAGTTTGCCGGGCCTCTTCGGCTTATAGCCTCTTTTTTCTTCGGGCGCAATACCCGCTGAAACTTAAATCTAAACTCAAGTCTTTCTAATCGCAAACAAAAAAGAAACTTATAAAGATAAAATAAAAATATAAAGCGCGGAAGCTGATTCAAGTGCACATGGACTGACCAACGATCACACCAGTATTCCCCTTCGCATATGCGTGCTCGAGCGATGAACGTTCGTTTCGAGCCTACTCGCGACCGTGACCGCGAAATTCAAAAAATCGATAGGCAAAACCAGAGACGAAAGCATGCTCTACTCGTACCAGTTTCACCGCCGATTTTTCAAATTAGATTTAGAAACAGGTTGGAAACAGGTCACTCGAAAACGCGCCTACCCGACCAGAGACTATGTCAATCTGCCCAGCCCTACCTATTTATAATTAACAGACACAGCAGAAAGTATACTACCTATCCTACCTAGCCCTATACTTAAAAAATGGCAAAACAGGCACATCAACACACTCGCTCCACGGTTCTCACTCAAGCGCTCGGGTGCAAATAACCTACACTAGAGAGAACGTCCCGGGACGCCTCCAACACACAAGCTTAATACACACATGCACATTCTAATTTACGTACCGTTTTCCTGAAATCGACTGAGGAAGGCTAGTGACCATTGCGTAAAACGCGATGAAACACGTCTGAGGAAATTATATCGTTAAAATAAATGTAAGTAAACTTGGAATTATAATTGTAATTTACAGCAATATTAAGAGCGTGGTTGCACTTAATCGTGTGGATGATATTATCACAAATTGTGATTGTATTGATACGTAAATTGAATCAACATATGTCTCGACATTTTTAATATTTGAAGTTATACACAATGTGGAAAATACGTCGTGCACGATACACTAACATCGTCAGTCGCTGAGAAGTTTTTGCACTATGATCATCGTGCCCAATGTACTTCTCCCATTCAAGTAGCACCTGGGCACGTGAATGAGATTCTGACAATGAACACGGAAAGAATTAAATCTGAAAATCCTGATCTAAAAAGATGGTTAGTTTATCTAATCTTTATTTAACGGACTAACGTTCTTTGATTTTATATTTTACTACTTCGTTTCAGGTTGTAATAACTCTTTACTTTATTAATTTAATAAATCATTGAAATTTTAATATTGCAAAAAATGGTAGCGTTAATTGAAAAAAGAACAAGACTCGATGAAAGGGAATAATTGACTCTAAATGTATTACCAAGATAGAAATAATTTCAGGCGATCTTTTCGTCAAAGCGTATTTTCGAAAATACAAAAGCAGCGTTCAAAATTATCGCTTTGATTCAAAAATTTGCCTGTCGCGAAGTTTCTTCTTGCGCATAAAATTTCACACATTCTTGTACGGAAAAAATGAATTTTAATATTTTAAATTCGATCCAAAGTGAAATAAATAAATGTGATTTAATATTATAAAATTAAACCGAAGATTGTTTATTGTATCGTATATTGCATGAATAGTAATTATCATTTAGCTACAATTGCATTTTTCTAAGCAACAAAATCGGAGGGCATCCTATTTCTCCACTACAATATACTCAAGCGAAATCGCTTCAATATCTCTTGTTTATACTAAAATACATTGCTTAAGATCAAATATATTTATGTAATACCGGTATATTCGTGTCGATATTTGCCTGTTACAAATATTTATACCGGATATTAATATACATATTTATAAGTACCACGAGTATATTCTCAAATGTATATGTTTAAACTAACTATTAAAAGACTAATTATTATAACCGCGATGTGCAAGAAGACCTATTCTAAGCTAATAAATTTGAAAAAAGTATGTTACTACTCACAGGTATAAAATATACCCGCGGTCACAATGCTCACAAAAGATTCTACGTAATACAACCAGTCACTCGTGCCGATTCGGACCTTTCATCCTACATGATTGAGTGACCGGAGGAACAGAAACGCATGCGATTTACCGTTCGAAGCGGAGAAACAGAGGACGTTGCCATGGATGCTACGCTATCCCAGCGAATATCATCAGGAAGACTAACATCAGGCAGGAACAGTTGAAAATCCAATTGTGGAAATAGAAGTTGCGAATAATCTGTTACAAAGCAAAACACGATGAGTGATTGCTGACTATTTGAAAAGTTGGAGATAATGACAAATGGAGGTTTATTAACTTTAGTAATTTTAGTAATAATAATAATTGAAATTCTAATAAACTTTGATAACTGAAACTCTAATATGAAAGTTTAAAATCTAAAAATTAAAAATCTAATGATTTCTGAAATATGTTAGTCATTTGTTTCATAATTCGGTATTAATACTTTAACGCTTATTTTATTTTAATGAAAGAATAACCTCAGAAGATATTAACCTCTCAAATTTTCAATCAAATTGTATTTCTTAATTGATAGTGATCATAGAAAAATATACAGAATAGATATAATTGTAGTGTCGTGGACAAAAGGCCAAAAAAGTATCGGATAAACCATAAACATTGTCACGGAGCCGAGATGCCGACAGGCCCATCAATGTGTCGTCAGTCCTTCAGTTGAAGAGTTTCGTAGAAAAGGCCTACGTGACCCTAGCCACGAGCGATTGCGTAACACGTGCGTGGTGGGACTAAGACAAAAGGACAAGGGATGCTAAGGCAGAAAGACAAATTCACAGTCAGTGTCAGTAGAGAAGTCAGAGAGTGCGAGTTGCGTTGTCGAGGTAGAGTTGTTAGCGTTGTCGAGATAGAGTTGTTAGCGTTGTCGAGAGAATGTGGTCCGCGCGAGAGTGAGAGCGTTGGATCCGTTGTGACAAGAGTTGCAAATTATTGAGTTGTCTAAAGTATAATAATACATTACTGCGATTAGTTCATGTTAAACAACCATCGTTTCCTGTTTAATCAACATCTGTACAATCCATTCATTCGTAAATAAATCACCAATCATTATTTTATATTTTTTCACGATACTACATAATTGAAATACGATATGTAAAAATACTTACATTCTTGGCTTTTGAGCCACTGTTAGAACATTTCTAAAAAAGCTAAAGTTGAAGCAGTGATATGTCTATAACAAAACATAAGATGTCATTAATATCGTTAATACATAATAACAAACTTGGAACTTTAGCAATAATTGTTATATATATTAGTATCTATTATGAAATATGTATCAAGTATATTTTAAATTAAATATAAATTGTATATCAAATGTTACCCATGCTCGAATAAAAAGACAATAGAATCGTTCATATACAGCTGTCTTAGTTAAAATAAATTAAACATTACCAAATTTCCATGAAAATTCATCGGATCGATCGTTAATCGTCGTTGCATCCATATATTTATATCGCTGTTATTTTCTAAATTATCCCTGCTATCGATCAATAACCTGCACAAAAATAACTACAAGTTAAAACAAATATATAAAATAATTAAATGAAAACACAATCAAACTCAAATTTTACGAAAGCTTAGGATAGAAGCTACCGGTAACAATATCATTTAATAAATAAACGACCGAAGAAAAAATAAAACAAAAATTTCAGAAAACCGCTTAATTACATTATGTTAATGTTCGTGATCAATGAATCGTTAAATAAATGTGTATTAAAATTAAACGATATTAATAACGAGATATAAACGATAGTAAAAAAATATAGTAATGATAGTAATGAAGAACCGATGTCACTAATAGGTTAGAATACGTTACAAACCTGACACAACCCGACCCATGTTATCGATACGAAATCAGACGACTAAATGACTCCTTGTACCTTAGTTTCATTGAGCAACTTCCAAAGTAGTGGGGAAAGAGGGGACGCACGAGTCGGTTGCACACACAATTAACGATTACATACAGTTACAGATTAACGATCTACACAAAAAAAATGTGCATCTACAAAAACATTCATCTATGCAGCGCTTACACGAATCTTTCCAAATTCCAAACAAAGCATGCATACACAATGACTACATCGATCTTTATAAACATCGTACAATAATTCGTAGCCCTACTGGCAACATTCGGTATCAAAGATATATTTGTCTAACTTGGAACGAGAGAAAGAAAGTAAAGCTATTGACACTGTATATACCATTTCGTGTCTTGCAAAAGGGACATACGAGTTGCAATAGTAAACTGTTTAACATTCTATTTTCGCGACGTTAAACTTTTGAAAATATCGAGACATTATAAACTCTGAGATTCTGAACTAAATTTAGATAAATAAAAAAAATAGAGGAACCCAAAGAGAAACCGCAATCAACCAAAGAATAAAACATAAATCGCGGCGCGAACGAATGAGTTCGTGATCTATCGAAAGAATCAATGAACCCACGCGACGCACTCCCGTACACAGAAACCCCAAACTTCGGCGGGAAAGGAAAATAGATATTTATATTGCAATCCAAATCAAACAAGATTTATTGTATAGAATGAGCTTACAATGGATTTAACATAGGTATTTATCTTATGTTTAATTAAGAATAAAACGCACGCATTCTACGATATCCCACGGTGACCTCTTACAGTACCCTTGGAGGGCGTATTAGTCCAGTGTAGATTACCAGAATAGTTTTGGATAATGTTTTTTGGATAATGTGAATGATAGCTTTTGGATTAATATCGTTTTTCAAATAGTAATACTTGAAAATATTAATATGTATGTAGTGGCACTCGACAATAAAACTTACCAACAGTTTCTGTCCTGTGGCTTGCTACACAAAGCAGACTCTATCCCTCGGACAAGATGATTGTCAGATGTCTAAACATCTTCATCGCATACCTTCAACTAGCTTAAGGACTGCCATAAATCTTAGGACTTCTCCAGCTAAGGTCCTTCAGACCGAACAAATATCTTTTAGTCGTAGCATTCCTTTATTTATTATCCACACCGGAAAGATATGGGAAATCTGGTTTTTCTCACGTATGATGCTTCCCGCTAGCAACTTTCTCTCGAGGGCGTTTAGCATCCTTTTTCACCCACCAACCTAGTAGATTAACCAATTAACAGCGACGTCCATTTCCCTCACTTTCTTAACGAAAACTTCCCTTAACGAATCCTATTATCTCGTATCCTTAGACACACCCATCACAGTTTTCCTCCGCAGCATCATCGTCACAGAAAGTACAGTTGCTCTACGTTTCTTGACCAGTAACCATCTTAACTTATATCGTGTACCCTGCCTTGATGCAGATACCTTGATGCAACATTCGTTGATTACTGGCGCAGACTTCCTGAATATCATCGAAGTAAACATAAAGCAAGGTAAACAGGACGGGTTGCTGAATACTATCGACAAGGGCAGTTGCCATTTGACACTTATTACGTCGATTATCTTGGACCGTTGCCCTCTACGAAGAAAAGTTATCTGCATACCTTTGTAGTGATTGATGCCTTTACGAAGTTAGTAAACGCACGAATCCTCAACAGAAGTACGAACGTTACCCGTTCCAGCTGTCGTTTGGAACGCTGATGAGAATGCGGGACGATTTGAAGATCAGGCAGCTAATTGAGGATGAGTGGGCCGCGATGTTCCAGGAGGAGCGAGATCAGTTGCGCATGAAAGCAAAGAGAAGAGTTGCAAAGATTCAAGCTGAAAACAGGAGGGGCAGGATCTCTGGTGGCGATCAAGAGGACGCAGGCCGGTCCTGGGCTAAAGCCCCACTCGAAGTTCCTTGGGCCGTACCGCGTGGTGAAAGTTTCACTAAATGACCGTTGCATGGTGCAGCGAGAAAGCGTACACGAGAGGTCGCAAATGACCTCCACGGCGGCTGATCATATGAAGTGGTGGGACATCGTTGTACTTAGTAGTGCAAGCGAAACTAGTGACGATAAGCACATCTGAGATCAGATATATTTGTCAGAATGGCCAAGTGTAGTATCGTGGACAAATGGCCTAAGAAATATCGGGTGAACCATAAACAATATTGCGAGAAAGCCTAAGTGTCGTTAGGCCAAAAGGGCTTGGGAATTGTTACCGGGGAGTCGTTACTTGGAGAGTCGAATGGTGAAGAGTCGAGTGGGGGAGTCGCGAACGGAGAGTCGAGTTGTGAGGAGTCGAGTTGTGAGGAGTCGAGTTGTGAGGAGTCGAGTTGTGAGGAGTCGAATTGTGAGGAGTCGTGAGTTATGAGGAGTCGTGAGTTGAGAATCGAGTTGTGAGGAGTCGAGTCGCGAGTCGAGAGTCGAGTTGAGTTGCCTTGTTGTTATGAGTTGTGAATTAAGTATTTAGTTGTCTTAGTTATGTGGCGGCACTTGACGACAGAACTTTCCGACGGCTTCGCGACACAGAGCGCTATACCTTCAAAGCGTAAGGCCGACATGCCTAATGTACCATCGATATCCTTACGGTTCTTTCGCTGAATATTCGGAAGAATGCATACGCGACAACGGTCGCGGCATCTAACAAACGCGTGCGTAGTGGGGATATCGAAGGGCAACGAAGAAGAGAATCCGTTTGGTTTTAAACAAAAGTTTCATTCCGTTCCGAACTACGAAGTGCGAAGCGTCTAACGTAACAGCGAAGAAAACACATTCGAGAAGCGTGATTGTTAATTATTGATCGTTAATCGTTGATTATTGACTGTTAATTGTTTAATAAACCTTTTTGTTGAACATCGAGAGTATTTCTTTGGCACTTACATATAACACCACCTCTGTTATAGCAAATTACTGTATTTAGTTCACGTTAACCATCGTTTCCTGTTTAATCCATTGTAAATACATCCATCTATCAATAAACTTGAGGTGATATTGGGAGTAGTGCATTAAATAATCGCTCGGTGTTTAGGTTAACAATATATTTATTAACAGGTGTCTTCTTTTGATTGCGTCGCGTATCGCTCTCGATTTCGCTAGCCAATCTCGTTGCGCGGTTACAACTCGACTTTATCGCTCCCTGGTTCAAACTTAACTATCGATCGGATTCGATTCTTTTCTTCCTGTCGCCCCTCAATATCCCCACTATCCACGCGTTTGTTAGGCGTCCGCGACCGTTGCCACGTATGCCTTCTTCTCGAACATTCGGCAGAAGGACCGTTGGGATATTAATGGCTCATTAGGCACTTCGCTTCGGCGACATACATTGTTGTCGAGTGTCGCTACAAACTTATCATATAGGATAGAAGTCATTGGAAACCCTAATTTCTGAATAAATAAAAAATTCTATAAGTATATGTCGTTTTCCGATAGTGATCTAATTTTAATATTAAAATTAATGTTGCATTAATTTTTTAATATTCAGAATAGTACTTTATGTATCATTATTTGGAAAACGATATCAATTACCGGGATCTGCCATGGGGCGGTAACTACGCCCGGATCCCATTTACTTAAAGAGATTCTAAGCATCAGAAGCAGAAGATTTAAAATTATTTTATAGCAAAGAAGTAGTATGTATTAAAATTTATTAATTAGAGTAGATATAGTATATGGATCCACATAATCATATTTGAACATTGCACTTATAATAGAAGAAATCAAAGCATGCGATTTACCAATTGTAACACGCATGAATAGATGATGAGATCTCTTTGCATTCGATTAAATTGCACTTGCTTCCTCAAGTTCATGAAAACGGTTTCATTTCTTGGCTTTGAGAGGACACGAAGAATTACATTTCATCCATAGATGATGCTTAATAGTTACATTTTGCATTGTCACTGATTTTATATGAAATGGTTAAATAAAAAATTAAATACTATATTTAAAATTAAAAAATAAAACTATATAGAAATAAACTACCATTTCAAAGATTTAAAAAATTTCGTTAATATTAAATAAAACGAAATAAATCGATAATTTAATCGCTACGAATTGACGGCATTGATTTAAATGAATAATAAAATTGCTTTCGATTAATGGTATAACTGTTATAAATTAAGAGCATAATTATTTTAAATTAATGTGAGGATATTGTTATAAATTACTGTATAATTGTTAAAAATTAATGCGGTAATTGTTTTAGATTAATGATAAATTGTTATACACGAATAGCATAATTATTATAAATTATTAATTTATCGTTATAAATTAATAGTTTAACTGTGAAGACTTAATAGATCAAATGTTGTAAATTAATAGCTTAAATGTTATAAATTAATGCCTTAAGTGTTATAAAGTAATAGTTTAAATGTTATAAATTAATGGCGTAAATGTTATACAGTAATAGTTTAAATGTCGTATATTGATAGTTCAAATGTCATAAATTAATAATGAGATTATTAATAAGTAAGTAAAAGTTCTATTTCAACCTACACGGTGCAGCAGATCGGATAAAAATGAGCTCCCGTGCGAGTTGAAGTTCCTTATATATCTATATACCGGATGACCACATTCCGCAAGCATAATCAAGCGGTGACGATTTGCTGATATCGTGAAAAGTGATTTTTCCATTATAACACAATAAAACTTAGTAATTTTTCAATTTTTATTGTAAGTTGACATCTTCAATAATCTATAGCAATAATCAGTTTTATAATTTTGATATTTTTTACGATTTAAAATTAAACTTACACTTCTGTGGTACTAGTTTTTGACTTAAAACTGTGTTAATTTATTTATATATATATAGCAGTGCACGTATGCGACGATGCATATTCACTTGAATATGCGCCGACAGATAGATTCGGCCGATGGATAATACGTGCCTATAATTCTGATGGATAGACAAGACCGAGCGCGAGTGATTCACGAATTTCCGCGCGCATCTCTCGGCTACCTGTTTTTGGTGAACGGAAGTCATCACGTACGCGCACACGGAAGATATATGACGCGCGTTTCGAGCGTGGACTCCGCTGTCCGGGGTTGGTTAAAGTAGTTTATAACGATGCCGTGAAACCTGTCGTTTTAATGGTCGACGGAGAATGCATACGTGTTTCCTTTCGCGAGTAAGCAGTCACCGTATTATGTGCTTGAATACTCGATTACTTTTATTTGAAAGGTCATTTCTGAATAAAAATAAATTTTCTATTTTCTGCTTTTTTACATACATAAATATTACTACTGTAGGTTGGGTTTTCTGTAATAAATTGAAATGATATACTTGTCGTTTTAATGGTCGATAAAAAATACAAATAGGTTCAAAACTTTGCCAGATATTTTTTGTTTTCTCGAAACAGAATTCCGCCAGTACATGGAGTATAAGTTTGAATATTTAAAAGGTGTTAATTAAGATAAAATAATACTTTTTCGTATACTACTACCCTTCTCGATATTATAAAACAATAATTCAGGCCATTGGATAATTCGTCGAAAAAAGATTTCCTGAACTGAAAGACAAAGAAGTTCCGTGATCTTTTCAAGTCACCTAACGATCGAATGGGTTAATAATCACACAAAGATTAACGATCGTACTTTCATCCGGCGCAATTATCGTATTTTTCTCGGACTGGCGGCGAGTTCGAAATAGAGAGCAAAAATAATGATATCTAAGGGGCAAACTGCGGCCACCGCATGTATGTTTAACGAGTATACGGCTAAAATTTCGCGCGTAAATCAAAACACGTCCAGGTTACTGCTAACCGCAATGGCTTCTTCCTCTCACGTTTCCTATATCTCTCCCATCTCAAAACATTGCTGGCAACCCTTCTCGTTTTTCTCGTATTTCGTACAAGTTATAGCATACGCTGACGTACCCTGAGCCTGAATAATAGTGTAACTTGATCAACGAAATAATCGGAATGAAAGTAGTCATGAAATCAGTTCACGTTCTTTTTACGGACACGACTCAGTGCAATTTACATCAGGGGAGGCAGTGGGTTAACCGGAACGTTGTGGTACCAGGTTTCGTTACTTGTAGAGTAGAACCTCCAATATCCGAATAAACGGGGAGGTATGACTGTTCGGATGAGGGAACTTTCGAATAGCAAAACATGCATCTTTTAATAATGCGTTAATATCATGTAATGTTAAACATAACGACTAAACAGCTGTTGGAAGTACCGCTGGTAAATTTTACGCGTGTCTGCAAAGGAATTAACAGCATAAATTATCCGGAAGTTCTAATAGAATTCACCGAGAACAGGGATAAATCATAGAAGAGCACGCAGAGGCATGAGAAACGTGGCGAACGATTAAAAATTCCCCACGTAGGTATGTACGATATACATAGAACATGAAATTAGTGACGAGTATCATCGAGAACATAACTTGCTGAACCGAGAACTTTTTTTCGATAAATGATAGATGGTCATGTAGTGTATAACATCTCTAGTTTTTGCTGAGAGCAAGGTAACTAACTATGGATCTAGAATATCCCTTCCGTACTTCCTTACTTTCACGGTATATGATCTAATGAAATGTTTCAATACCAAGTTATTCCTAACACGAACATTTCACGCCAATATTTGACAAATATATTACTTGGAAGCATTTTTATTTATTTTTTAATTTTTAATTTTAAGATCTTGGAATTCATTGATGAATATGTGTTATTTTATTAATTACTTAATATTTTTATATTATTTTCATTTCAAATAAAAAGTGCACGATTCTGGCTCAGACACACGAAAGTATATTTGCCAACATGTTAGGGGTTGCCGTCTAGAGAAAAAGAAGAAAAGAACAGAGCAGGTGTTATGCTTATTCAGACAGCACGCGGAGCCACGTGCAAAAACACCGATGAAATAATCCTCCAGATTAATCTACCACCTTAGAACAGGCTCGAGAAAAGCGAGTTTACGGCGACCTAATTCCAACGCTCGAGCGATCCAATCAAAAATAATTTTACGAGTTGAGGAGTTGTTAGCGATCCAACGAGTATCGGACTTGGCAGTCATACGATCCTTTCTGTGAATTGTTACGGTACACCGAAACATGATGTTCTGCAACGTGACGCGTTTTATTCATTGTCGAACGTACTTATAACAATTGTACGGTAAGTTGAACGACCAGCTTCGTGTTTAGTTCTTTGTTAATACAGGTCGACCGTAAGGCATTTTTTAAATAAATACCTGTTTTTAAAGAAATTTTAAACTATACGAATCCTGCCTTTCGAGAGAATACATCATTGCGTTTATACGCAATTTATGACATTGAGTTGGAAGAATAAATTGAGAAAGAATGCTGACGATGAGATTAAAATCTCTTATATACAATATAAAATGTATAAAGTTACTTTTCGTCGCAGCTTAATTATATACCTAAATATTGATCGTAAATATTTTATATACATATTTATTTTATGTACAATATATCTGATTTTTAATCTTTAAAACTACCAAGTAACGTAGAAAAATTAAATTACAAATGCGTTTGAAAGAAAATTCGAAAGAAGATGGAATAATTACGGCGGTATAAACATCAACGAGTGGAATCGATAAATCGATTCGTTTGTAATTATTGAGTACATTGGCATGACCCTAATATGTGTTTTCAATTGAATGACTTAATTAACCAATAAAGACACAATTTATTTTTAATCATTCTCTCTTTTAATGGCAGTTCAAAATAAATCGAACACACATACCTACTTTATACACTTTATTTGAAAAAGCGAATACTTCAAAAGAAATATCAAATAATTTCATACGACTTGAATACAATAAGACGCGTCCAATAAGTTTTGCAACAGATTTTACATACATAAACAAGAGTTTATTTTACATACAACAGATTTTATATACGTAAACAAGAATTAAGTCTGCATTCGCTGTTCTTCGGAATCGACGGATGCTGGAGTTTAAAATGTATTATCAGCGTAATCGACTTAATAACGTCCGACCTCTTCCTCCACCGTTGAATATTTCGGCTTTTAGTGAGGCACGCGGAAAAAAAAGAGACGTAATTAATGAATTTCATGATGAACATTTTCCCCCGTGGGCGCGGCAAAAACCACCTGTAATTTCACGTGAAAAGAGTTACATACACCGCAGTTAATTTAACGTCGCGCTTTATGGTCCCGCATTTATGTCGCGCCAAGTTTCGCTTCGAGATGGAATAGTAAAGTTGTGTCGGCGTGACGGTTAGCTGAACCTCATGAAAAGAAATTTCGTAGAAAAAAACGAATAGAAATTGCTCACCAAAGCGTCGATGATAACTGAATTTTTTCAAATTTTAATAATCGGAATCCAATATATAAAGAGATTGAAAATTGGTCCACTATTGATCGATTTGATCTTTTTGTTTCCCCACAGTTACGTTCCAGGAAATATTAATAATAATAAAAATAATGACATAGTAATGCTAATAAAAATAAAAAGAACACAGAAATATTTTGCATATGAAGTACAACAAATGTGGGACCAAGACAAAGTTAATCGCGATTACTATCTGATTCGCAAGAGTTATTCCAAAAACATACGTAACATGCAAAGAATTGAACCTACATACATAAAAATCTACACATAACATTACAAACAGTAGCAATTAAACATTACACTAAATATCTTGTAACATCTATATACTTTTTTTATATTGGTCTCCAATTTTACTAGTGTAATCAGGACAGTCGTGTCTCGTTATAATATTAACGAAGCTTCAAAAAGTTTCATATAACACACAGAATATATATATATATATATATATTTAACTTTTTCGTGAGTCAGTGTATATAAACTTCAGACTCGAATGTTATATTTTATAAAAAGAATTAAACAAAAAATCATATGTTTTTGTATTTTCCAGATTCATGGAAGATTTCACAGGAAAATCTGGTTAGCGTCAATAATCTTATTCACCACTGTATACGATTCTACAAGATGAATAGTGATCGATGAAGAATTACAATGACGAAAAAAAAGTCTCGTTTCGCGAGAAAAATTAAATTCTTGTTGTAACGAAAACTTTTGTTTTCCCCCTGTTCGTTCCTGTTTCTTACTTGTTTCGATGCCACTTCTTCCGAGTTTGCTCCTTCTCTCCTCTCTCTTTTTTTAATTATGCGAATGGACGCGTTCCACAGTTGAGGAAACGGCACTGGTTTCACGTACTTTTTGCGATCACCAGCTAGCTGATGATCGCGAAACCCCAGCGCTCACTGTTGCCAGTTTCAATGCGGACCTTTACTACTGAGAGAACTCCGGCTTGGTCACTGCAGTTTTGCGCACTGACTGCACTCCGAGATGATCACCGGTAATAGGTGCATTTGCTCGCGTGTTCGCTACTCACTCAGACTCGCGTCCGTTCTTTTTTCCTTCATGTTGAATAGCGGCACAGCAGTTGCTAATGTCTTTCGCTGCGAACAACGGACGAGAGTTCATGTTACGCGTAACACTGCCAAGATCCCTATGATTTCGTGTCCTTTGTTCGACTTACTCTTCCCTCGATATTCGTCGGAATTAAAGGGAAATTTTTGGATTCAACCGATTAAATACTTCATGAAAAGAGAAGATCTGTTTTGTACGTGACGGGATGTCTATTTTCTCGTTGTTTTTATCGTTAACGAAACAATTACAGTTTCTTTCAAAAGTACGTTTATTTTAACAGAAGAAAACAGCCATTTCATGCGTTACGACCTGGGATAAATATTTTTCCGAGTTCCTCGTGTTTCATTTTCCAGAATATTAAGTTTGAAATATTTCGTATTTCGCATTTCACTTTGCAACGTCGTTTATAGTTTTGTCTTCGCTTTACGAAGTCGCGACCAATAATGTTTCTTCTTCGTCAAAGAGCAAAACGTAGACATTAAAACGTTACAAAGGCTTATCTGCGAAGCGGGTTACATCGACTATAAGCTACATTCGATCTCCCTTTCAGCGGCTCGATATCTCCATACCAGTCGAATAACTCGCGAAGCTACGTTTACACCGGAAACTGCAAATGGTCCGACGTTACTGGATACCGCTGAAATATCGTTCTCTCGAACGGCTTTTCCATGATCATCCGAGAGGCGATCGAGAAGAATCGTAGAGCAATGTCTGCAATTATGAATGTTATGGTTCTTTGTATTGCTCTTCTTTAGACACACAGCGGTTTCAATCGCTGGTAATGTTACAGAATGGTAACTCATATTTATTATGGCTATTGGATTCCTATTGCTGTAACAGTGGTATATTCTTCAATAAAGAGTTAATTTCACAAAAAACAGCAACAAATATTGCGAATAAATCCGGATTGAAAAGAAAGTAGTGCTCGCTAAAGCAACGAAGGTTGAAGGATTTACCTTTAGCATTTTCGAGTATCGAGCAGCAATGGTAGCCTGCAACGCTTCGAAATCGAGATTAGAAATTCTCTCTCTCTCGAAGGGGAGAGGCTTGGAGATGTAGATCAGCTTAGAGAATCATTTCAGTTGGTTTTTGTGAATGACCAACCATGCTATCGGAACAAACATAACATGTATATCTTCTTTCGTCTCCTTCCAAGGTGAGTCACATAATCCTATTTTGTTGAATAGGTCTAATGGGTCGAGTGGAATTTTAGAATGGTTGCATAGTAACGCCTTGGCACGTACCTAACATGTATCTTTACGAATTCTTTTAAATACTATTTTGCGTATTTACAACACAGGCAAAGATATATTTTTTTAATAAATTAAATTGTTAAGATATAGCAAATAAGATATGTATTATTCAGAATATCCAGAAAGATTAATGTGTAGATATGATATAGGTATTCGAAAGATGAAATACCTACATACATATATACATATATGAGAAAGATTTATATCTCCGTTTAAAAATATTTTGTTAATAAATATTTTTCATATTTCTTTCGCTGTTTTCTGCTTCACTCATTTTAAAAATTGGTAAAGCTTCAAGAAACTAAAATATTTATATAAAATATTTATTGGTTTTTAATGGATAAAGTCATTTGCAGTCGATAACGACGAGTGCTCTCTCGTACACTGTAGTTTCCTGCGTTTCCTTCGCAATAAAATCTACTTCAATATATCCGTAAGGATATATAGTATCAACATATTCCTTAAGCAATATGAAAAATTTAATTAAAAGCGAACATGAGAATACTAAATTAAATTAAATTAATGTTAACATTCCCCTTACATCTTGGCATAAAATTCAAACGAAGAAGAACGCATATTAATATTCTTACGTATTTTTCAAAATTAGACAATATTTTTAATGGAATGCGCAGTTCAGAAAGCAATTAAAACGGAGAGTGCTCAATAATCGCATTATGATCAGGAAGCTAACCAATAAACATCAAATTCAAGTTTAGAGGATAAAATATAGAACATTTGAAGAAGGAACTACGAATATAAACCGCAGAATTAAGGTTTTCAAAAAGTTTGAAACTATTGATAATCGAGGTTCAAGAAGTTGGTGAACGATCGCCGAATATCCATGGCTTCTGCAACGTCTCCACCCCTGGAAAACGGTCGTTAATTTCCTTGACTACGCCGCCTGAGTATGGAAAGTCCATTACTGCTAACCGGACAACTAATCCTTGCCCACTTACCCGAACGACCCGGTCTGATTACATCGAGTCTATTACTACTGGCTACGAAACAACGAGTTCCAGGGACGAACGTGATAGACAAATCAATTACCAAGAAAATTCTACCGTTAAATATCTCGAACTTTCTCTCGCACGTTATTTTAACTTCCATTTCAAAACGAACAAAATGAACAAACGAAATTTAGAAAGGTAAATGGGAGTTTAATGTGTCTCATGCAGAGGGATAGCCAAGGAACGATAATTCAGGAGCCCAGTGGAAAAGAAACATGCAGTCGCTACCAAAGTTATTTACGAAATTTATTTATAGCATTTATATGCTACTTACTTAACGTTTCATATCACACATATCGCAAAAAACAAACAACTTATAAGGGAAAATCTATGCAGATTACAAAATATAAAGATTACAAAAAATAAAAAAAATACAAGGGGCTCACGGGTATTTTATTTTATTTCAGGCAGTGTATGGTGCAACTTATCCGCTATTCCTGACCTGACCAAAATTTCCTACAGTCTTTACACGAAGGGACCGCGTAGTAAAGAGAACAAGTTTACATATGTACGTGTGTACCAGGCGTATATCTTCTCTAGTCTCACCTCGAAGGCGTGGAAGGTCGGGGTGTTTTGCAACAGGGTATTTCACGCCGACACAGCGTTAGAGAACTACGTAGCCCGTTGCAATGGAATGGTCTTGGCTGGAAGATAGGTCACCAGAGTGACAGAGAGAAACAGGAATGAACTCGATATGGAGAAGAGCATCAAGAGTAACAAAAAGACACGTGGAACGAAACAGGACGATGGATAAGCATCCAAAATGGAAATGTAATGTGGGCGAGACGCAGGAATTCACGCATACCAGAACACTAACTATTGCGAATTATAACCACAGAAAAGAAATTTATAAAAAATTGTAACATGCAAGATATTCAGCGTAAATCTAGATATTTTCTTCATCCGTAATAATACCAGAAATGTTACTCGTGTCATCGAAATGGTTTCAAGAATCAAATCAGACGAAAAATTTTTCTCAAGTATCATTTTTCGATGATTTTTTCAATATTACCCATGGCTTTTTACGTACATACACATAATTCTTTTCTCTTTACGTTATAGCTAACATTATTATGGATTTATTCATGTGTGATAATTGTGATTTTTAAATTGAAAAATTTTTAAATTAGCGTAGAACTTAATTTCAGCGAGAATCCATGTTGCCTTATAGTAACACGCAGGTTTTGATGAATTCTAGTGATAATGTTGCGCAATATATTAATGTTTGTTTCATGAGTAACTCAACGATATAGTTGAGGATTGAATCTACGTCATAGTGTCAATAGGCAATCTCTAAATCATACTTTTCGCAAATGTTAACAAAACGTCCCTCGAAAGAACAAATAAATCATATCAAAATGGGACCGCAAAACTCATAAATCTGCCTATTTATCGAATTCGAAAAACAGGTTCTGGTTTCTAGGACGGACGAAACTAAAAATCATGGAGAGATTCTACTTTAGCTATAAATCCTCCTTATCGCGTCTCTGGGAAGACACAGTGCGGCAAAAGAGCATAAACTGACCCAGCACACAAGGAAAAAGATCAACGCGCTTTTACAGAACAGTCTGGCCACTATCGAGTTTATTCCCTCGCCGCGATAGAATAGGAAATGCACGAGTTATGCGCTTTAATAAATTCCCCGAAGGCACTGCCTCGCAAAAGCAGCTGGACAATAAAAATCCATTGACCAATTGTAAAACTCAACGAACTGTGAAACGTCGAGTAGAGCATAACTCCGCGCCTTTCGAAACCCCTTTCAGCTTACTATTTCCCGTTTCGTAATGCCCGATCGTTTACGAACCCCGTTTCACGAGAATTTGTTTCTTCCTCGAAAATCAGTAAAAACAAAAACATTCTACTTTAGAAGGAATTTGCATGCGGGGATAAAATCCTAGATTTGAGTTAAGCTTGAGTATTACGTATCCTAGAAGATGCTTTTGTATTCATCCTATATTTTGGCAATTAATAAAAAATAAAGAAAGTGCTCGCGCTTATTCGTGATGAAAAAAAGAAAGAAGATAAAAGCAGAACGTTCTTATACATCGTATCGCTAGGCACGTTAGCAAGTATTTTTAGTATTCACGGAAGGAACGATCGCAGCGAAGAAGAAAGTACTGCTGCGTGTTGTAATCTAAAACCGTGGAAATGAAAGCGTTCTAGAGGGTGGGCCTTTATGATGAACTTCCTCTGCCGTAAGTTCTGCAGTCATCAAGCATGGTCGTCGTTTGTCGCTCGCGTGAGGAAAACGCGCACATGAACACATACCGTATACAAGAAAATCCATTTCCTTCGTTTCTCCGAATGCTCTAAATAAGAGTGGTATTTCAATTCTTAATCGGTCGAAAATATAAACTACATATTTGAACGATGAATATGTTCGATATGCAGTATTCGAACTAAGGATATCTTTTGTTTCATCGACACACTGAAAAACCATTTGATAGTGTTTTATTTCTTAAGAAAGATTTATCTCCTAATAGATAAAATGAAATCATGCAGAATTTCTTTCTCTTTTTTCTAAATGTTCAAATGCGTCGAAAAGCAGTTATAACATACGTCTTAAAACAACATCGTGCAACGAAGAATCTGAATAAAGTTTATAAATTATTAAAACAACCATTTACGTAAAAAATATATGAGGCCGAAGCGCAAAGTTTAAATCACACAGACAGCCTTCGTTTCATTAATCAGTAGAATCGTAGGTTCATTGCAACCATCTCGCCGCATGCTCTATTACTCAGGTAAAACAGTTTTGACGGAATTGTGTCTCATCCGTCTCTAAAGTTCTGGATCCCAGGTGAACAAGAAAGCTTCCCAGATAACAGTCTGCCCTCGGAGGGTATCGTCATAGGTTAAGGGTAGTCAAGCGAAACGCTGTTTTCTTTCTTCCTACGTGTAACTTCCGTCCAGACAAAACGCAGGTTCGTGTAGGTGGCGACGGAATGGAAGTAGCCTCCTGAAGATTGCAAAGGCAATTTCCCCCGACAATGTGGTCCACTTTATTCCACGCATAGTGCGTGCCCTTTCTCTTAGTATTCACGCGTAAGGGTTGAGCACGACGATGGGAATTCAGTCTCTTTTATTTTTTCGGATACGCCTTTCGTCCTGCAAAAGGGAACCCCTTGTACGACCAGGAAGGGTTGAAGCGACTAGAGGGTCGAATGGAATAAAAGAAAAAAAGTAACGCCTCTTAAAGTTCTAAACGAGTCAGGCTGTTCTAAGGGAACATGTCGTTGTGGTTTTGGTCCTTGTTTAACTTCTTAAAATTTCAGAAATATAAAATGTTAAACGCGACATGTACATTTAACAGTGTCATCATCGATGTTAATTATTAAAAAGATGTCAGAATATATGTAATGAATATATGTATATATAAAGCTACCAACACTCGAAGTTTCTCTAAAGAAGCGGCGAAGTCCTTACTACTTAACAGCGCGCGAATAACAAGAGCAGGAACCAGTCGGTACATATTTCTACCGAAATCTGTCAATTCTCTGACAATTTTAACATCATTTTACTCTGAATATCTAAACTATTAATTATTGCCAAAGTACTGTACGTATCTTACTTCCGTTCTCAACGCATATCGTTGCACCGCATGAATAGATGTACACGGGTTCAATGAACTTCCGTTCTGCTGGAAGTTCCGTGATCCCTATGAGAACAATAATTAACATTCAAAAAGGTGGAGGCTTAGGGAACGGATTAACGACCACTCTCGATGGAAAACTGGAACACCGTACGGAAAGGTCGCACATAGGCAAACAGGCTTCTGTTCCAGAAACTCGATCAAGCTTTAAGGACCTTATTTGAAATTGATGCACGCGGTTGCAGTCGACCGTGCTATCCATTTGCCATCCAGCCGCGAGAATCTTCTTCTTTGGTTTCCTTAGTCAGGCTGCTATTTTGTCAGGCTGCTATTTTGTCAGGCGTCGACTCGAAATAGATACTTGGCCTCGTTCGCACGATACGTCATGCCATGAAAATATAGGCGTGCAGTACTTGCAATTGGACGCACGTAGCACATATTAGAATGTAGCCGTTAGAAATGTACGTCAGATACAAGAATTGTCTCTTCTCGGTAGACAGAATCACGAGGAAGATATAAATGTGCATGAAGCTGCACAGCACGAGAGACGATCGATCTACTTAATTGAAGGAGTGTCTTCTTTCTAGTGGTATGAAAATGTAGCAAAACCAGGATTTTCCAAACATTTCTTATTCTATTCGTTCTATTCGTTCGATTATCTGTATAATAACGAATAATAAAAGAACAAAAATATTCTAAATATAAATATTTAACTATGCTATATTCTCTGTCTCTCTATACTCCTCAATCAGACTATTGTTTTCAATTGATCGTTAAACATGTAAGCAACGAAGAAATTATTGAAAGAATTAAAGGGAGATTTGACAGCAGTCAAAACAGCAATGAATCAATGATACTTCTGTAAACAGTATTCAGTATAGTATAACGCATTTAAAAGTATTCATAACGAAAGAAGCAACTATTAGATGTTACGAAGCACAAAACGAAAAGATTGTTTTGAGTTTAGAAGGTTGATTAGGTCCTAGCCATTGATTTTAACAAAATTTTATAATTTGTCAGCTGATAAAAATTGGAAGGACAGATTAGAAAATCAAAAAGCAACATTGGTCCATAAACTTTCTTTTCCTGTTTAAATGTAAGACAATAAAGTATAGGGTTACAGATGAAAATCATAAAATATTATATTTTATATCTTTCATAAACGATTAATTTTTAAATTTAATGTTATCAATCAATTCCACATCAAAACTATTTTTTCATTTGATTTTTAGATTAAATATGTATTTTCGTTAGCCTCTTGAAAAGATATTAATAACGTTAATTATACAGACTAATATTAATTAAATAAACTACCATAAAAGCTAAACTAATATCATTGGTGTTTCACAAAATATTATTGATTTGTCACCTATTTTCAAACTGTCACCTATCATTACCTATATCCTGAAATTTATAAAGTTTTATTTACTTTTATTTAATTCGTTCCAGTCAAGTGACATAAAAGTCACAAATCAACAAAAATCTACTTGTATCTTCCCGTGTGGTCTTCAATTTTAGTCTTCTGTTTTGATATACTTATAGCACCATCTATGAGGCTCAAAGTGAACTATGCTAATTTATTTTTGCCCCTTAGAAACTACTGTAGGAAGTTGCTTGGAGATTTTATAGGAAACCATCCTTATCATCGACGAACGGCAAGATAGTCATGATTCGTCATTGATTAAATACGAGTAATCGACTTCGATTATCGAATACTTATTTATACCTCGCATCCACAACTTTTACTGCACTTGTGAAAATCAATGTATTGTACTTGATCGATACTGGTAATTATCCAAGAAAGCAAGCAAGTATTTGATCTTCAAAAGTTTTTGCTTTGCTTCAAAGGTGTCTAAATATTTACGTTTTCTCTTCAGTCCACTTCACTTATCGGATAATCTGAATACTTTATAATTTCTAATTATATGAACATCACTGTATCCCATCTGCCCTATACAAATCATTGTGTCAGGGATGTTTCTACGCCTCACTCATCTTTTTCTTCTCTCCCCACAAGAGTATCAATTACATTGTTACAGTAGAACACCGATCAATATCCCGTGGATAATATGTTCTGGATTATGTGATGTTTTTGAGTACTAGCAGTCGAACAGTGTCTGTCATCCAAATTTCCTAATTCCTAATTTTTATTTCCTTTACTCGTCATAAAACTTTTGTCTATGATTGATAGGATGTTATTTTAATACACAATCTGTTTCTTTTTCATAAAGTTCAGTTAAATATTCAGCTTATAAATTTTAGATTCCAGCCATCTGACTTGATATAAGTTATTAACATGAAATTCAAAGTCAAAACTAGAACATTCTGTATTTTTTCGTATTTACGAATTTGAATATTTAATAAAGCTAAAACTAGAGTGGGGCAGGGGAATGCGTGAAGATTAAAAGTAAAGTCGTTTAATGAAAAATTTCGAGAACCTTGTTTGTATAGAGATACAGAAAATTAAGGTTGAAAGTCACTGAATGCTGTAACATTGGTCCAACAAGATAGCATCGTGTGTTCAACTATGCGTTTAATTCGAAACCGAGCTTCAGCAGGCGCAAGTTACGAAAATTTGGGGTGGCCATAGTAGCATGTAATGGAGAGCCATATATAAAGAGGATTTTATTAAGCGACCACAGTTGAAGTTTCGACATGAAATCGGTTAGAAAACCAAAAGACTTTAGCATCGAGAGTATCCTAGCCGATAAATTCAGATTTCTTAGAAATGACCAATATATAAACTCGTCTCAATTTAGTGTAACAAAAACTCATGAATTTGATTTACAGAAAGAAAAATTTGAAAAAAATGTTAGAACCGCCTTTGAAATTAGTATAGAAAAAGATGTCGCGGTAAATACAAAAAATAATTTTGCATCCATCAAGGAAAATCCTGCACCGAATCCTGCGCAGAATTTACCGACAAACTCCGGAATTGGCACAAGAGATACGTATCGAATAAATAATGTGTTTAAAAATAACGAATTTACTGATGCAAAAGATTATGATGTGTATTTTCAACGAAAAAGTGAAGTTAACGTAGAAGAAAACGACGAAGTGAATTTCAAAATAATCAATTTCAAACAATATAAGAATGAGGAACATTGTATAAGTTTGCTAAATACTGAAGAAAATAATATCGTTAACCAGTTTTATAAAATTTCAAAATTTGACATAATTGGAAAATGTACCACTGATATGGAAAGGTCCTGTTTAATTGCTGATGAAAAAAAACATATGAGAGTCTATCAACATTTTTCAAAACCCCTTGAACAAGAGGAATTTAATTCCAATGAAATAAGCGGCTCAAAAGTAATAACGCATACTGAAAAAGGACACGTAACAAATTCTGAATACGTTAAACCTAAGAAGGGTGATGAGTACTACGAAGAAATAAATGAACGTTACGGTAATGTTAATATAAATGAACAACAAAATAACATAATAAATTTGAAAATAGACCAAAGGTGTCATCGCAACAAATTTCAAGAAGAATTACTGAAACAAGATCACGAAGAAAAATTTGGAAACAAACAAATTAAATGCATAAATTATAGATCTAGTGACTCTCTAGAAAATAAAAATAAAGATTCAAAAATCAATTTCTCAAAAACATTGACAAAGATAGAAAATAGATCTCCGTCGTTTGATAATATGAAAGAAAAGCTAATTAATCTTTTAAATAGCAAAACAGAATATGTAGAAGTAATGGAAAATGCAACAGAGTTAGAATGGCTTCGATGTACAAGGTATAAACCTCCGAAAATTCCTAGAAAACGTGCGATTGGAAAAAATAGACGAAAGCCCAGTCTTCATCCTCGGATACCATTTTCAACTTTTCAACTGGATTTTCTCGAGCACCAATTTCAGAACAATGCTTATCTTTCAAAAGACAACGTATTGGAGATATCAAATGTTTTAAATCTTCCTCCTAACAGGGTACTTTCAAAGTTTTTTACATTTATTACTAACTTGTTTTAATACGATTGAAGCTATACGTTATAATTCCTTGTTTAATAAGAAGTTGAGAACTTTTATTTTTGTTTCCCCTTTGTCTAAACTACAATTTTCTGATTGTGAGCGACGATACTTAGAACTTAACTTTTTATAATAATCGGAAGATGTTAAAGGAAATAATACCTATATTTATCGGAAAAGGTATTTACGTATTTATACATATATTATTGTCATAATGCTGATTTGTTTCAGATAAAGATTTGGTTTCAAAATCGACGTGCCAGGGAGCGACGTGAATTTTGTATTAATATATAATAATACAATAAAAAATAAGCCTATTACACAATTTGTATGAATAACGAGTATTTATTTTCAAATATAATATAGTTATCTTCTTCAAAATAATATTCTCGTACAATTATTATATTTTAATAACATTTAATATTCTTTGAATATCACTAGATTTTAAAAACTTATATAAACTTAAATTAATTCATTATGCGACAGCTGCGCCGCGTCCTGAAGCGGCCGGCAGCCAATACTGATGCATACACAGTAGTCACAGGCGCACAATTATAGGCAGAATTCACTGTAACAGTACCGACAGCTTTTTGTGAAGAAAGAAAAATCACCAAAATTGGTAAAGTGGATGAGATATTGGTAATATCATAAATTATATAAGGTTGTAATATATTATTGAATAAAAATGTACGTCAACTAAATGCTAATATAGGGTTAATAGTAGCGTATGAATGAATGATTACGGAAGTATTACAGAGATTGACACTTGCGGCAAAGTAACACGGATACACCTAATCGTTTCAACTTTCGACCATAGAATAACAACCCGCGCCGCGGTTTGACTCACGATTTTGGATGGCAAGAGAGCGGAGGGATCCTTCTGTAAATCGATTGTGCATAAAGAAAGATGTAATTATTTAGGCTTAAAAAACAACAAAACAAGTGATGGCTGAGCGACAGAAAATAAATCCATAGGATTGATTTATTTTAATTATTAGTCAAACATAAAATAAGTCAAATCTATAGATTTATTTCCTATCGCTCAGCCGTCACTTGTTTTGTCGCTCTACCGCTTATCAGTTACCGCTTATCACTCTCCTCTATAATCGAGACCTTATTCGTGCACGCTCGACTTGCAAGAGAATCCCCCGCCCTCTCGCTATCAAAAATCCGCGTGGCAAGCCGTATCGCTTAGCGCTTACCGCTTAACGTTCATTACTCTATTATGTAAACAAAGTAAATATATACGTAAGCGTGAGCTAATATAATTTATCTGTAATGTAAATATCTTTTAAAACTTTTAATATACGTGTTATATTTAATTTGATCAAATAAAATTACTTAATATATAGAAAATAGGAAGATAATAATTTTTAGTTCGAGATTAAATAATATCTTGGGCCAGAAAATTATAGTAACACGTGCTTTATCTTTAACTATATAACAGAAACTGAATGCATTAGTATGCAATACGTGCATTAGTATGCAATACGCTCACTAACATAACTGTTGAACCTTCTATTATACTGGCATCGATAAAGTCGTATGCGACGTGAAAATGGTAAGGTTGCAAAATTTGAGACACGAAAAAACATTAAATATCAAGTCTATTCGGTACTAACTGGTACATATGTACTTACGATTAGCCAATATTTTTACTTTACCGATTAAGATGTATTTAATATAAAAAATAAAGTTATGCCTAATGTCAATCACCTTAATTAATAACAAAATTATTAATAAATCGTTAAACGTGTTTATTCATTTAATTGTAAAGTTATATTTTTAATGATGAAAATCTTCATAGAATTAATATTTGTGTTATTCTATAATTTTTATCTTACTTGAGATTATTTAATTTTTATAATCTTTATTTTTCCCTCTAGATGTCGTTCCATTCGGCGCTGAAATATAAGTCAGTCAAACTCTTCTATCACTGGTAGACTACCAGTCTATGTTTCAGCAGTCGCGCGGCAGTTTTCGAGGTGTGTGCGTGCGCGCGTAATTTGTTCAATTACTCGGAAAGTTACGAATATAGTACCCGAAAATGCAGCGTTCCGTTCAACAAGCAAATGGAGATGGTGTTCTTGCATCACCGAGGAAAAAGCAACGTGTGTCGAATAGTAACACAGCCAAAGTTACTGTTGTTCTTGGAGCACAATGGGGCGACGAAGGTAAAGGCAAGGTCGTCGATATGCTCGCTATGGATGCTGACGTCGTCTGCAGGTGTCAGGTGAGTCCGCCATTTTTTCATTCTCGACCGCCTTTTTTCCGGCATAAAGTTCTATACGTTTAAATTTGATCCAAAATATATTTTCTATTAGAAAATTTAATATCGTAGATTACTAGATCCATCGTTTTAAAGACACACAATAGGTTATATGTTTCCCCTTTTATCGTTTTATTTTGAACAGTGACGAAAATTTTCCCTCCTCTGTCTCTTTCTCTCCACTGTTTTCATATGTCACATGATTATTAGTGTTTCTTTCTCTATATTGATATCCCTCCTCTTACAGAGGTAAATAAAAATTGTATACTTCTGTAAGCTAATTTAAGCATTGAAAAGAGTATAATTTATGATAATGGAACTTTGAAATTATAATACATATTTAGTAAATATCACATAGTTTAGTACTCATTTTTATGAGAAGTTCTATATTTATCAAAATCTTCTTAAATTCATATAGATAAACGCAAGTATGTAAATAATTTACATATAGCATCCATCATATTCTAAATGTTTTTATAACCCATCTTGACACAATATCTTTATAAAAATAAAATAGTACTAAGTCATTTGTAATTGATGCAGAATTTTCACATATTCTAGTTTATGAAGCATTAATTACGTTTGACATGTAAATGTGTATGTATGTAACAATTGACATATGTCCATTTACATGTTTATGTATTAATTAAAATAATTCACTTACTTTATTAGATCAAATTTTAGTATCACATATATAAGTATATTTCTCTGTAATAATCATATAGTCATGAAGTTATAATTTTAATGATGCTTTAATTAATTTGTTATTTCTATAAAATTTGTAAATTATTTATTAATTTATACATAATTGACTATCATTAATAACTTTATATGTATAATAAATTAAAAGTCAATTTTTTTACATTGGTGTATTAAGATCTTTTTTAATGAGACGACCTTAATATATCTCTATAAATGACATAATGTGACATAATTCTTAAACAATCATATTGCAGTTAAAATCTGGTGCAAACCTGCATAAATATTAAAATTTATATATACCACATAAAAGAATGATTTTTAATAAACCTAATATTCTTTTTTATTCCTATTGTTTAAAGTCACATCAACCACTTATGTGAGTTACATGGGTTATTAACACAAGAGACAAGGTTCACAGTTCGTTACATAATATTTTATCCACTCTGAATGTTGTCATAAACATAAATTGGCTTAAAATGAAGCTTTATTTAGACTACTATGAATTGCCACAACTATTAATTTTTTTAAGCACTCACACGCACAATGCTCATTAATAGCTTTTAGATACTTCACATATCATTCATCGGTATACAATATACTGCAATTGATATGACGTAATATAAACATTTTATAAAAATATGTATGTACATTTGCTAACATTCCTATTACTATAAACAGATACTTAACACAGAATATAATTATAGATAAATATAGATAAGATATTACTGTTATTATTACTAGTATTATTATCTATTATTATTATCGCTGCAAGGTGTTTACAGTATACTTGTTCGTTATTATATTCTGTGTGTTTGTTCATGTAGATGCATTTTATGTTGAAATCTTTTAGGTATTTGGGCAGTAGATGAATAATTTTGATTTAATCAGGTTTTCGCACAAAATAATTGATGGAGATTTGGTGATAGCTGAGTTTTCCGAATTACAGTTTTATTCCGGAGTGGACAGTTTTTGAAATTCTGTTGTCTATATGGGGAACCGTGGTTTTATGTCGATACCTGCAAGGTGCTGCTTGGTGATCTTTTTAGGGGTTGGTGGGGTCGCCGTTGGTTGCGCATGTAAGTATTTCATTGAAGGTTTGTGGCCAGCTTTCATGGCAGAGCTCGGTCGGTTTTTCTTAGGGAGATGCGTGACACTCGTCCACATTTGTTTTTCGTCTTCTTACGAATTAGTCAGGTCAGCGCACGTGATATCCATGTGTACAGGCCATGCTGGGGGTGCGAAGTGACCTGGCCTGTATCTTTGTTTCTCTCTTCTAACTATGCTAGCAATTTTTCGTTTAATGCCAATTTTTGTGTTACATATTAACTTTTCAAAATAAAATATTTTGTCATAATATTCTATGATAACTTTAATAAAAGATGGAAGTGTTTTGAGTCCTTTTATCCATAATATTGTAACTGAATTACATTCTGTCAAGAAAAGTAACTATCTACATTCTCCATTTACAATATTCTAAATATTTCTAAACGATAGTATACAAACTTTTCGCTCACTATATATATCTTATCGTTCTTTGTTCACTTCATAAAATATGTAAATGTAACATGGTACGAACTTCTCGGATCACCTAATAGATAATTTAAACATAATTACCCGAATGTTCTACCGATTATATGACGTCGCTGTACTTCATCTACTGCATAATGAGTTAAAACACGAGAGAATGCGACAAAATCAAATATACGTCTATTATTACGATCATTAAAGATATACCTAACCCCACATAAATATAATGAGTGATATTCTTAAAATAAGAAAATAGGAAAAATTATCATAAAGTAAAAGAAACGGTATAAAATAAAGGGTATTATAAAATTAATTTTGTATCTTTCTACAACGGTATATTATTCTTATTTCATATCCTTGGTAGGTTTCCTTCTAGAAGGATTTCGTAAATAAAAGTTGATTAATGAGTATTAATTTTATTCAACAAGCACGTACTACACACAACCATTACTGCTTAACTATTTTTTTTTCTCTTTTGTTTTTTGTTCATCTTACTATGTATTAGTAAGCATATCATTATACCTGTTTACAGGTAATACATAAATAGATCGAGTATCAAGGTCCAATTCAACCTACACCCGTTATCCTTTTTAGTATGGATTTATTAAAGATACAGAATGCATTAAGTTCACCAATTAGGGCTCGAGATGACAGAATAATCAATTCCTTCTTTCTATTTCCATACCGGTTAGTTCTGCTACTGCTTTTTATTTCATATTCCCGACAAAGTATGGAAGCAGATGTGAATTTGACTTCTGTGGCGTTGTATCTCATAATAGCATCTTCCAGTTTTTGATAGTAATTAGTCTTTTTCTTGTAGGCTTTTGTAAGGTTTATTCGCTAGCTACATATTTGTGCGTCTATAACCAACGCAGTTCTTCTTAGCTTTGCCATCAAGTTCTGTTTTCAGAATGCTTTCGGTAACTGAAAATATTGCAATAGCTTTGTGCCTGGCCACTCTTATGTAAATATCTAGTATATAGTATCTAGTGTATCTAGTATATGGTTCAGTGTTTCGATTTCGTTGCAACCAGCTCTGTATAGACGATTAGGTACATTTTCTACCGCTGCTTGTCCGAGATTTAATGCCTAGCACATTTATGCAGAACTTCGTTACATTTAGTTCTTACATAAGTTCTTCCCTAGTAGGAAGCGATTGCCATCTGTGACTTGCTGGTGCTTATGAATATCAAATGTAGTAAAATCAACTTTTCTACTATAATTATGACTTAATTTGTACAAGGTTATCATAAATCGTGTTTGATATTGATGTTTCACATTGTTCATAAATATAATGCTTGTTGTTTTATTCTGAAGGTAGCTTTTTTTCCTGTTTCCTTATTTCTTTGCTTTATTTGGAACTATCAAGTGTTTCAAATTGCTTGAAGTCAAGTGGATTAGTAAGAATGAAGGTAGTTTGAAAGAATATTTTAAGTTAAGTAAATATATATTTAATAGTCAAAGAAATCACGAAATTTCAAGTTGCTTGAATTAATCTGAATAGGACTTTAGAATACGACTTTGGTATTTGTTAGGTTCAATATCTTGTTCAACTTTGTATTTAGATACTATAATTGTATCGTAATTCCATGCATTAGAATTTAAGCAATACAATTTCTCATAAATTCTGAGATAATATTTACTTGTTTAAACTTTTGTTATAATTGATCTATTATAGTACTTTAATGCCAACAAAATTGTAATTGATGTACACAAAATGATAATAGCAAAAAAATAATCGAGAGTTTACATCCGCAATTTTTTACTAATGAAATTAAAATTTTTCTTTAAATAAACTTAAAAGGCGACCATGAGTTTGCTATGAAAAAATATTTTCGAAATATTTGTAATTGTTATATTATTCGCTCAATGTAAATAAATTTTCTTTAATATCTCTTTATTACGTAGTTGCAAACGATTAAAAAATCGTATCGAAAATTAAAATGAACTGTTTACGGGAAACATGACATTAATTTTTCAGATAATCTCGTTAATCTAAACATATAAAGTTCTGCCCTAAACTATTCAAATTATTCTTCTTACATCTTGTATCTAGAATCTAAAAATTTCGTTTCATATGTAGTTTCGATCGGTATTATATAATACGTTGTAAGTTTTAACATATCTTTTTTTTTTACGAATATATAATTTTATATAGTAATAGTAATATCTTTTAATTAATTTGTTCTATCACAAATGATGTTCGTTATATATTTTTCCTCTAATAATTTCACTAAAGATCATTAATCTTTTAACATTATAATTGGTCCTATGTACGCTTGAATGTTTCTTGTATACGCCTTTGCTCTAACGTCAAGCTGAAAACATCTGTTATAACAAAGTCTAAAATTAAAATCGATAATAGTCGAGAACGAAAAGCTTCGTTATCAGGAAAAAATTAAAGGTAATACAAGTATCTGAAAATTTGAATTCTCGTTACTAGTCTCTAATGTGTTAATGTTAATAAATAATGCTAATTTCGTACCTCATTAGGTATTGCTTATTGACATCACATGTTCAATATTTTTCCTATTTTTCATTTAACATGTTAATCATTCCTCATTCGAGGAATCATTAAATAACTGTAATCTGACACTCTACCCTGGACTCTTCAAATTGTGTTATCTACAAAATGATACTTCATTAATTCACTGCCAGCAACATTAGTAAACCATATGAAAAATATTTTAGAATGTAAATTAAATTGTTCGTTTTGTAATTATTATTTAGATGTTTCATTGAAAGTCATAATAATTTTGATGTTTGAGTAAAATGAACAACATCTGTTCTGATCTGTCACTGGAAGTGTTTAAAAAGTACGAAATAAAAATGAAAAAGGAAAAAGATATTTACATTGGAGCAAAAGGAGAATTTTAATTTTGCAGGGAGGAAGCAATGCCGGGCATACAGTAGTAGTAGACGGTGCGGAGTTCCACTTCCATCTTCTACCCAGTGGAATAATCAATCCTAGATGCACTTCGCTTATAGGTAATTATTTTTCGATTATGATGGCCCTTAATAGAATATCGATGATCTCCTGTTACGCTAGCTAAACATAAAAAAAAAAAAAAAAGAAAACAGAGAAAAAGATTAAGTATCTACGTAACTGTTTTGGGTATAGAATGTAACAATATACATGTTACATAAGCTGTTGGCGATACGGACAATAAGGACTTATCATCTTTAGGTCGTGTCGGGGCCATTTCATTAAAAACTGTACTTACTAACTACATAATATAGGAAATAGAAACACATAAATACAGTGGAACTAGTTTATATAACACATATTATGTTGTGTACAACAAATTGTAAAATATTAAAAAATGAAGATACCGACTACAAAATATGTTATAAAATTAGTCGGTGACACATCTTCGTTGAAAGTTTTTTTATAGTTCTTTGGCATTAGCTATTTGTGAAATAATTTTAACCGACAGCTATAATGGAAGTAGATATATATATATATATATATACAATTATAATAACAACTGTAATACAATCGTATATTGTGAAGATTAGTCATATTTAATGTATTGTGTACGAATCTATCTGTTCTGATCGCAATATAAATTGCAACTAAAGCTACATCTTTGGTTCTCAAGACAGAAATTTAACGCAACGTTGCGTCATAAAAGAAGCAGTTTTCGTCTTGATGTAAATGTCCTTACGTCATCCAACGTTAAAATGTTAGAGTTGTATTCTGCTGTGATACTCTTTTCTAAGCTATGCTTTACATGATTTTGGAAAGAATCTATACAACTTTTTCATTGATATTTTGTGCATGAAGTTATTCGTGCTTCAGCAATATACACAAATGTTATAAAGAAAAATTAGCATAATAGACGTGATAATTATTTCAGTCAGCTTGTTCGTACAGAGCAAAATACCCAGAAAGCTATTAATTAAGATGAGCTTAACTGTTCATGTATTGAAACATGTCTTTACATTTATAGAAAAGAAAAAAAAAAAAGATAAACCCCCATCATCTGCGGAAATTAAGTTGACTATCAATTTAATAAGGAAAATACAGATGTAGATGTACTTTCAAAAGGAAGTTTGGTATCTATAATTTCGAATTACGTTTTCAAATCGTACTTAATATTAGTTTGTTGACAACATTGTTATCTATATTTAAGCAAATGAGCAACAACGCATCTTGAAATAACAGTTTGTTATTTCATATATTGTCTAGTATTTGATAGAGATGGTTTCATAAATGTTTGATAGGATTTAAATCTGGGCTCTGTGGTAAACACAGTAATCCAATGTTGTATAGCTTAAAAAATTTCATATATAATTTTTAGATATAATTTTATATATGAAATTTTTAATCTCTTTCTATCTTTAATCAAAGTCCAAATATAACCCATTCCAATTTCGTGGTTTACTCTGTATAATAGTGTTCGCTACACTATCCGCAAAATATCTTGGGAACGGATACGACGATTTCATTACATTATACTAGGTGAGGCACATGAAACGTAAGAAACCGTTGCAGATACCAGTTTGTTTTTTCTTTCAAAAGTTACTCTTAATTTTATTATGATAAATGTATATTCCTTTCCCATAATATATTTTATGATACTTCCTCAACTCTTCTCAATATCCACTAAGAATCCAGCATAAAAAAAGTTATAGATTTATTTCTAAACAAAAAAAAAAAAAAAATTGAGGATAACCTTGGAAACTTGAAAAAAAGAGGAAACTGATAAAAAATGTACTACCTGTACTTCAAATTATATTATGCGACACAAACTAATTTGCAATTGCTTTATTAGTATAAAATATTAATATAATTTAAGTTGATCGTGTAATGCGATTCATTCCCGCCGTCTATAGATTTTATAATACTAATATGAGTCTAAAAGAGAAAATTGATCACCGTGATCCTATTTCTGCTGATACTGCATTACAATAATTATAATATTATCCTGTCATGAATTTTGTTTCAGGAAACGGAGTAGTAATACACCTACCGGGTCTTTTTGAGGAATTAGAAAGCAATGAAGCGAAAGGTTTAAAAAATTGGCAGGAGCGATTGATAATCTCTGATCGTGCGCACATAGTATTTGATTTTCATCAGCAAGTCGATGGCCTCCAAGAATTAGAAAAAGGTACACAGTCCCTGGGTACTACTAAAAAAGGAATTGGTCCAACGTACTCGAGCAAAGCTGCTAGAAATGGACTTAGAATCGGTGATCTTCTCGGCGACTTCGACAAATTCTCCCAAAAGTTTGATGCGCTGATTACCTCGTATCAAAAAATGTTTCCAGCACTTCAGGTCGACGTGAAAGCAGAGCTTCAGCGGTATAAAGAGTATGTATTTTTATTTATTTTTCACTTAAATCTGAATATGATTCAGATACTAGCACTAAACAAGTATGAGGAGAGTTTATTGAAAATAATATTGAATCGTGAATAATTATTATATATTAATAAAATAATACTATTCATGTATTATTATGTACTATGTATCGACTACAATATCTGGATTCTTATAAGCAATAGTATACTTAGTAAAAAACAATTTCTTTATTCTATTTCCTTTATCCTATTTTTCAGCTATGCAGAAAGAATAAGACCACTAGTGAAAGAAACAGTTCAGTATTTACATCAAGCATTACGCGAAGGAAAAAAAGTATTAGTAGAAGGTGCAAATGCTGCGATGTTAGACATCGACTTTGGTACATATCCCTATGTTACGAGTTCTAACTGCAGTATAGGTGGTGTTTGTACCGGTCTTGGATTATCGCCGTCTTATATCGGAGAAGTTGTCGGTGTTGTTAAAGCGTATACCACAAGAGTTGGTGATGGTCCATTTCCTACTGAACTTTTGAATGCTACAGGCGAGCTTTTACAAAAAAGAGGACACGAATTTGGTGTTACGACAAACAGGAAGAGACGTTGTGGTTGGCTAGATTTAACTCTTCTTAAATTCACCGCCTTGGTGAATGGGTAAGAAATACTTTTATAATAAATATACCTGATAAATGGACTTTTAAGTAAATTCATATTTTTATGAATGTAATTAGATAAAGAGAAATCTACGTAGAGAATTATACATTTACAAAATATTATAACGAGTACTGTACTTTGGATATTTATATATTTTTGCATATTATATGCACTTTTATACCTTCAAATTTTTTACCTTCATCAATAATATAAATTATATTTATTTTGCAGATATACGTCAATATGTCTTACGAAATTAGATATTCTAGATACGCTTCCAAAAATTCAAGTCGGTATAGGTTATCGATTAAATGGAAAAGAAATTGATTATTTTCCAAGTAGCACCTCTGATTTAGCAAAAGTAGAAGTAATTTACGAGACTCTCGATGGTTGGGAGTCAGAAACAGAGGGTGTACGTTCCTTGGAAAAGCTACCTCCTAATGCAAAAAAATATATACAATTAATAGAAGAACATCTTGGCGTACCAGGTAATATTTTAATATGTGAAAATTATATTATTATGTAATCTCATGATCAGTTTTGTGGCTTTTTGGGCTTTGCGTACAGTATCGCCGATTAAAAATAAAGAGCGTATTAATAATCTTTTCCAGTAAAAAATTAGTAACATATTAATTTTTTCAACTCTATGTTCTATATTACCTATTCAATATTATAATTAGATTGCGAATGTCCATCTATGCATTTAGTTTGAAAACTGATCAGCTTTTTGAATATCGTTATATAGAATGAAAATCAGATTCTGACTTAAATAATGAAAATTTCTTGTTAATATAAAAAATATTTTTTTGTTTTCAATTCCTTTCATATTTAGTTAAAAATGCAAAGTCTTGAACTTAGACGTATTACAAGTACAAAAAATTAAATATTACATTAAATTAAACTCATTAAATTAAATTAAATAACATTAAATTCAGAAATTATTATTGTTTCAGTTAAATGGATTGGAGTGGGAGCAGGCCGAGAAAGTGTAATTACACTTTGACGTTACACATATTGGTTACAACCATGGAAATATATTTATTTGTGTAGGATCAATGGATTGGGCGAACGAACGTGTGAAGACTTTATTAAATAAAATGGATATACTTAACATTTCTTTACAATCACGACGCTTAACACAACGCAAAGAATTTAATACAACACAGTGACGACATGAATTTTTCGACAATGCATGAGCGATTCTCTCGCTTTGTAATCAGACCATATTCAGACATCATACATACAACACACATTTTCATCGCGTATAGCCTCTACGTGATCCTATACATGTCTCGTGTACATTTAGGAATTACTCTTTACTTGCGACCGACACTCTGGTCTAATGCAGTATCTTCATTCAATATTTTTCACTTGGCCTTCAATCACCCATCATCCACTCCATTCGCAGATACTATCGAATTCCACCTACATATGTCATGCCCTATATTTAACCATTCTGCCCTACCCTTAGGTTAAACATTTTTACTTGTATTATGATTCTCATACTTAATGTATGGTTTCGTATGATCCTCTATCGTCAAAACGTTGACAACTTGATTTCCTATCTTACACATAATAAGTTTATTGTTTCGTAATTCGTTGGTTAGTACATACGTATTAGTTAGTATATACGTAATTTCGGACTAGATTTTTGTCCCAGTGCCAATTGAGTTCTTTGTGTTGCACCCAAGACATCGAATTTATATGGTTTATGTTTTTTCCCCTTTATATTGTACATTTTCTTATTTTATTCGTATATCTCTAGAATTATTTTCTCCTCTGGTGTTTCCAATTCAACACGACTTTCTTGATATATTTTATCTTAATATTCTACAATCAGATCTTGTAACAATGTATCTTACATCAAACATTTTACGAATAGCGTGACTTCTGGTATATCTACTTGGCGTAAAATTAAATCTTTGTGCCAAACTTAGATATTTATACCACTGTTCAGGATTATTAATGTAATAAGTAAGAGTATTATCATTTTGTGTACTTACGCTATGCGGCCGTTACTTTGAAGCACTTCCGTAGCTATTGTTAAAAAATTTATCAAAAAGCATCGGAGATGAAAACAGCAATCCTATCGGGTTTAATTCGCGAAAAATATCTTTAATACTCTTTATAATCAAGGCACAGCTTAACATAACGCAACGACTTCAATATAACAGTAACAGAATGCCTCTCGCTTCCTAATTCACATTTTTGAAGACATTACACATTCTTATCATGTCAGCCAAATCTCTACTTACGTAGTCATTCTTCACTCGCAATCGATATTCTAAATTCGACATCTAATATTCGACATCTTCCATTCTGTCTGCAGTCATTCATTATTCACTCTACACCCACAGGTCATACCAAAACTCATTCGCAGCTATCACATCCTACATTTGTCCATCCGGTTTGTTACTTTTAACGATAAATTTAATTTGTCGAAGGAGTTGATGAAACAAGCGCACAGAGAATAAACAACAAAGAAATTTATAGCATTAAGCTTTTGAATTTTAGTAGTACATAACGTTGATAGAAGAGAACAGAAATGTCATTTTTTCGAGTTCCTTCTCATTGGATAATTCGTGTTAATTCATGGTATCCATTGTTTGAATGTAAAATAAAAAATGTTAATAAAAATGTATTTATTTGAAAATTACGTGAGTTTAATATCTGATTTTCTTAGATATTGCTTTTATCCATTAACATTCACTATACTCAAAGAGTAAGTATTGAATCCCAACTACTAATCTTTTTCATTTGTGGACCTCTAATTGTATAACTTTTTACCTTATAATGAATATAACAGAAAGAAAGATTCGTCAACTAATTCAAGAACCTAATGTTTAGCTGAGTAAAAATGAATGATCAAATACTTAAATAGGTAGTACTATTACATAATTATCATACAGGAGTACTCCGATGCTCTAATCTTTCTACATATGGTTCTACATAGTGAAACTTTTAGCTGTGTTGTTTTTCTTTACTTTCTCTCATAACCTGACTGACGGAGCCCATAGAAAATCTTACCTTCCAATTGATCTATAGTTAAAGATATCTTCTAAATCTCTCAGTCTCCTACATTCTTTTTATGCTAACTTCTTTCATAGTCTATTTTCACTCGATCAAGCAATACATTGCGTCTGTATCGTTCGCTAATTATCGTCTTATCTCTACACATTTGAATTCAATATGTATGAAATATATGTTATGAAATATATAATATTATAAATATAATATATAATAATATATATTAATTATATATATAATATTATAAATATATAAATAAATAAATGAATATGTTGTGAAATAAGAAATTCATAAATTCTGTTTTTATATTTTATACGTAAATGTTTACACTTTTTATTTACAGTTGCCAAAATTTTAACATTGATCATCGCATTCAACGATATAAGGAGGAGAACACTCGCTGTGTTTGATTCCAAAGGAAAACATGGGCTGTGGTTTAGGAGGTTTCGGATTATATTTCGGACCCGGAGAACGACAAATTATTTTTTCGTCTCTTCTGATAGTTGCGCTATACATTGGAGCTCTTTGGGCAACCAATGCATCATTGTAAAGTTTGGGACCTGGTGTAGGATCACGTCTTAAAGCAGCTAAACGTTCTCCTCTAAAAATCATGTAACAAACATTTAATACAATTTAATTTTGATAAGATAAAAGTTAATTAGAACTATTTTTTTAAATACGGAAACCTCCGATAATTGTCAGAAATTCGGAACCCAAGTATTGCAATTATAGAGAGGTAAAAACAATTCTATTTTTCAAAACTGAGATGTTAGATGTATTGAACGTAGAAAAGGACAACACGGCTGAAAGAAAAAGAGGGGCCGAGAGTAGAAGCATTCAGAAAACATTGAAGGCTTGCGATAATCTGAGATCTCTAACTCAAAAATCAAAATTTTTTATTTTTGATTTGTGATCAATGAAACTCTTATCAATATGCTTGTTACGTCGCGTGAGATGGTCCGTGCGACGTCCCTCACGGTCTGGCCGTCGAGTCAAACAATTCCTGTCTACGCAACAAGTATTGTAAGCTGGTGTAAATATATACATATTATATAACTGTAGACTACAGTTGTATTACAAAACAAACACCCCTATTATCCCACAAGAAATAAGGGGATCGACCTGCTCGTGATGTCGATTATTATAATCGTAATGGGAATTTACGACTCCCGTTGACGCGCTTCAACGCAAACGCGTCTCCCCGCGACTGGACGAAGAAACAATGCTTATTACAATTTTTTATTTTTAGAATGATTCCAAACACGATATAATTTGGAAATTTGTTTACATAATAAATGATAATTTTTCTTTATATTATAATGTATAAACATAGTGCATTTTTAAAAGTACATTAATATAAATTAGGCAGATCGTACATACTTTGCTTTCGGAAGATTTATGATTGGACTAGGCCACGTGTAGCCGAAGAAAATGTTTACGAGAATAGGTAATTCACTCGATGGACAATGGCTGGTGACTCGAAGTCATGCAAATATCGAGCATCATTCAGTTTAGATCAAATTTAAATTCAATTTAAGTTTAGATCATTGCTGTTAATAGATCTGGCCACCGAATGGGAAAAGCAAAACTCCCTTCTGATGTGTATAAGAAAACGTGAAGTTCGAATGTCTAAAACGGTTGCCTAGCCTTCATCATCCTCGGCTGTTGGAAGAGAAAACGCAAACAGATGAACATACTATAAATCGGGCCCTCTTCCTTTCAAGTATCGATCCCAAACGGATCAACGATTCGTAGGATAAATCGAAACGCTGTAAAAATTATGGTGGAAAAAGATAATACTTTGCTATGCTTATTTTCATTCCCGTTACATTCGGATTTTTATATATTTTAGCGGTATGTGACGGTATTATATTTGAGTCGTAATAATCTTTATATTGACGAATATCTCAAGGGTTACTGATGCGTAACAAGAAGTACTTACATAAAAAAAGCTGGACCTGGTATAGGAAATTTTACATTATAAGGACCTGGTGAAAAGGAACATTTTCTCTGTTTAGTTCTGGATTTTAGTGTAAAAGATGGACCTTTTGGAGATGGCAATAGATATTTTGGGCCAGGCGTACACGAAGTATCTGCGAAAAGAAGAAAATAAGAATATTATATAATCAGTTGATTTGATATTTTGTATTCGAGTCAAATGTTAATAATCTTGTACAAAATACGTTATACAGATTACATCAAATTTTTATTAAAAATTATTATTATGGAATATGTAATGTAATGTAGTTACGTAGTTAAAAAGATAACGGAAGTATTAAAATAGTATAACATTTTTAAGATATTGAGGTTGTTTTTATAATAGAAATGTTATAATCAATCCATTAGATATAAGATACTGACTAGAATTAAATACGTATATGTATAATGAACGTGTAATTCACGAAATGATTCGTGCGTAATTCAAAGAATATAAGAATAAGTAGAATACCGAAAGTCTTTCCAACTAATCCAAATGAGAAACCACCACGTATGGGCTTGTCTAATAAATATTTCGGTCCTGGTCCTTCACATATTCGTAAACTAGGATATTTGTTGCCAAATGTATATGCTGGATTTCGGTACCTCGAAAGGCAATGATCTTGATAACCCACGAGAGTTTTTAGTGGATATTTTGGACCCGGACCTGAAATATAACATTTTTTAAACTAACTTTACATAAGATTAAATTTAATATACAATATTGCATATGTATACATATAAACAATTTATATTTAATATTCGAAAAATGTTTGTTCATCTGCGATGTATAATGTAATGACATTTAATTATTTACTTCTAAAACCGCATATAAGACTCCCTATTTTTTTATGTGGTTTAGTTTGTGTTTGTGTATCTGGTTGTGTGCCTGGCTTTGGTGGCATTTTTATACTTGATAATTTACATTTCCACAAAAATTTAAATTAGATAAAAATTTTGGGTGATGTTATTTTGGTCTGTCCATTTTAAATATAAACAGTTGCTTAAGAGTTGTGTATGTGTGTTATGATTAGATTGCAAATTTTTATGCTTTTATGAGAAATTTCAAGGCGCAAAAGTGCACAGAATGCACATAAAATGTAAAAATATGTAAAATATATAAAGTAGAATATGTACCACGGTCGTACGACTGTGGCATGTATGTATACTTACGTACGACGAACCAGACGCGAAATCAGAGAGCTATAGGAGAATAAAACTTTTGAAATCATTCAAAATCACCACATTAGGTACAAACAGAAGCAAGCATCAATGATTTCATAGAATTCGAATAGAATTGCATTTGATAAATATAAAACTGAACTAAAGTTTAGAATAATATTTTCGAAAAAGAAAGTTATTAATTCTATTTTCATAATCTATTTTCATCAAAATTTGTACACTCTTCAAAAAGATTTGTTATAACAAATTTGTAAATATACATTTGTACATATAAAATATTTTTTTTACTTGAAAACACAGATTTTTAATCAAATCTGAGAAAGCTGCTATCATATAGTTTAAAGACTGCAAAATTATATCTATTAATTCCTACCATTACTCATTTTTACGAAAATTAAATGATTATAAGGAAAAATAGATATTTTGTTAATATAGTATACTGCTTATAATCTAAATCTAGATAGAATATCCTTATTTTAATAATGTAAAATATGATTTTTGATAAGTCGGAAAACTTTCTATATAACTCAACGAGACAATTTGAATTAGCACAATATAAACATTTATTTTAAATATATATGTAAAACAAATTACATTAACTTGACATCACAAGCATGTAAAGTACTATGTACAAAATTATGTTAATTTACAAAATTAACATATTAATCTTCATCTAAGCCTGTGATAGGTAAACCAGCACATTCGCTATGTCTTATACCAAAAGAATACATAGGAGGACGTCTTCCAGTATCATATTGAGGATAATATTGTGGTCCTGGACTTTTATCTATATCTGGTAATCCAGTCCTCCATTTTAAACTGTATGCTGGAGAACTACGTTTTGTAAGATTGGCATCTATATTGCTGTAAGCTGCTGGACCAGGACCAATATCTTCTTCTCTAAGTTTGTGAATCCCAGCACTGTAATAGTAAAATATATTAAGACATTTTATTATAATTATTTTTTGTACCTATAGACAATAGAGCACACTTTATAGACTTCAATGGTTTCAATATGTTGTTGAGATCAATGCCCTAGATAATTTTATAATTTCTGAGTATAATTTCATATATAAGGAATTAATTGAATGTGTATTTTCTTGCGTGTACCTCATGCAGCATTAATACTATTTTTTTCAGAAACAGGAGCAATGAGATACACACAAGGATGCGTAATTTACATGTTATTCTTAAATAACAATATTTTATTCACAGTTGTTATTATTCTTTTGTTCACTCAAAGTCTCAAAACATTCATATATGATAAATATCAAAGCATTAAAAATACTTTCACTTATATCTTTGAAATTAAAACAGCAGAAATTATATAACTTTATGTATATGTGTATATGAAGTTACCCCGGTCGTGAAATAAATAAATTATTAAATTATCAAGATGTAAATTTACTTCATCAATTCTATAAATCTAAACATAATTATTTAGTCTCAACTCCAAATTTAATTACGTACATAGAAAAAGCACCTTGAGCTGCTTTGTCAGGAATTTTTGGTCCTATAGTAGTTGGTAAAATATATGCACTTGGACCAGGTCCACTGTCATCTAGTTTTGTTCTACTCCTAGATTTAATAGTATAAGCAGGGGCTCTAATATTGTGATTCATTGGGGGACATAACTCTGGATAATGTGCTCCTGGTCCTGGTCCAAAATCACTCACTACATTTAAAAAATGGCTTTTTATAACAGATATTTACTTAAAATATATCAAATTTTTTTTAAACTATCATTCATTGTATCAAACTTAAAATAAGATTGGAACCTCAAAGAAAAATTAAATAAAAAGTAATTAAAAATTACTGTGTAGAAGATGTGTGGATGTGAAATGTAAAAAAGTCTGTCTAACTTAAACTACTACTATTACTTGGTTTTCACTTTAATTCACGAACTATTATGATTCTTGAATCATTTTTACTTAAAATTTCATGAATATAATTTTTTACTATTTAACGAAGTATATTATCAATTACTTATTAAATGTGATGATATAAATATAGCTACCTTTAAATGGTACTCGACCAACTATTGTATATGCGGGAGGATTATCTACTCCATAAGTCGTTAATTTTGAAACATTATATTGTGGTCCAGGTCCAATACTTGGTACATGAAGTTTTGTTCGAGGTCTTATAGTATATGCTGGACCTCTTGGCCGAGATAGACAGTGACCTTCATATCCAACTAAGGTTTGCAGTTTATATATAGGAGCAGGACCTACACACACACAAACACACATATATATGTATTTTTATTATGTATAAAATTGGCAATGAGTAAATGTTTGAAAATTAATAAAGAATATTTTAAATATCTGTTATAATTTTTTGGTAGTATGAATTATTTGGTAAATAAAATAGTAGCTATAATAATTATCATTATAATATTACTTTCATTAATAAGAAATAAATTTTGTTTGTCAATATAACATAATAACATACATTAATAAACAAAGTAAAATGTGTTAAAGTCATTAACATATGCCATAGTTATAAATAAATCTCTGCTACGAAAAATATGAGAATCAAAATTTTATTTTATTGACATAAATATTAATGAAATATTATATCTTTATATCAAAATTCTATAAAATCTTACCTTTTATCATACAACTCAACAACTTTGGTTTATTTTCCTTATCCTCCATCTTTTATAATAAAGAATGTACAAAAAAAATAATTAAAAAATTACAACATAATACAATACAAAAATAAAAACTATTAATAATCTGAAATTTGAATAAAATTGACATAAGAACCACATTCAGAGCATTTATACTATTCAATTAAACATTATTATTATAAATTGTAATAAAGGAATTTCTTGCATATAAATACTAAACTTTATAAAAACTAAATAATAAAATAAATGCATATTAATAAACATTCTATATTATTTATTTACTTCTGCAATGATGAATCCTATAACGTGACTTCAAATAACTTAGAAATTACTTGTTTTCTTATCAAGATATGTTGCTCATCTTCAGTGTTTTAAGAAGAATGTTTAACAGTTCTGTCGAATTTGGATAAAACATCAAATTTTACATAAAATGAAATAAATTTTATATGAAATAAGGTCCAAAATCAATAGTTACTGAAATAGTCTCAAATTAATAATTGAAAGAAATTGCATCATTGGACAGTAAAGAATCCTCATTGGCTTCATGAATTTGCACACCAGCACCAATGTAATCTGAACATTTGATGTGGAATAATCAATCACCAGATCATGACTTTCATGAAATGGGAAAAGTAAATGATATATTTATATAATGATATCATAGTTTCAGTATTATATATTGTTTATTAATAGAAAACTAATAAATTGTTAACATAAGTTTCAGAAAATAAAATCTTTGTTACTTAAATTAGTATTGACGTAGTGCACCACGCCTAATTGCTGGTTGTCGATTTGGTGGTGTTATTGATATATCTAAATAATCGCCAATTGTAAATCTGCAATTATAAAAATAAGTAAAATTATGCTGTTTATTTTAAAATTAACGTTAATTATAAAAAAGCATACCGTGCTTGAGCAAGTGTTTTATTATCATCTGCACCCTTTTGTCCTGAACAAGTAACTCCGATTTCTCTCATGCGATATCCAGAATTTCGTAATTCTGGTGTTACTAATGAAAAATCGAAGTATGTTCCTTTACTTCTAGCATCTGGATTTACTTCTTTAACTAAACCTGTAATCTCTCGTAAGGTTGCGTCCATCCTGGTTATTATCAAAGATTAGATTTGATATTTCTAAATGTCTTTAACCTTTTTTACAAGTTATAATATATGAATATATATGTAATTTTAAATATTTGTAATAAAAATATTTTACCATGTATATATTTGTAATTCATTCGAGGGGACATTTCCCCTACTATATTCCATTATATTGTGATGTCTTCCTGTATTACAGAATACCCGGAGTAAAAGTGGACATGTCTGAAAGTTAAATATTATAAAAATTTATTAGATATAAAATAAGTATTTGTTCCAAAAAATATTCGATATATGAGTAATTTTTTCTACATTTGGAAGAGTTAATTTTCAATCGATATTTCTTAAAAGTTTTTGATGTTACGTACTTTTTCTCTGTCTATGGGTTTCTCTGGTAATTGTTTTTCATCTACTACCATGGACTCTATTGCCGAGGTCATATTTATAATTATTATAAAAATTTAAGAATTGAAATATGATTAATAATAATTATATTTATATTATCGTGAAGAAACAATAGACCGAAATTCAATATCACATCGTCCTTTCTTGACGTATGTACACAAATGATTCAACTACCGTTTACATGTGATGTTACGCTACCGTGTGAAATTGGTTTCATATGTAGCGATATCGATATGCGAAATTTGAAATTATTTGTTATGCATACATGGAAGGAAATATTGCTTTTTTTAGAATTACTTGATCTAATTAATCAATTTACTGCACATCTAACAATAGACTATCCATTTCCATAGAAATTATCTTTTCATTTCTTTAACCTGTATGGAATGACCATTTGAGGTCACATATGCACATATTTAATATAATACTCGAGGAGAAGATTAAGAAAGTATATTTTTCAAAAACCAGTCGTGAAAAGGGCTGCATTCAAAATCATTATGGTAAATTTATTTCCAGCTATAGAATAAGAGGTATATAAGATAATTAAAAAATATCTTATCTCCATTCTGTGGATTATGCATCATTAAAGGAAGCAAAAGGAAAAGACAGGTATACAGAATATTGCAAGAAATAACAAGAAATAACAACAATAATAATAGTAATCATACTGTCAAATTGTTTAAAATGTCAAAATTTAATATCAGTTGTAAATATATAGCACATTTTTATGGTAATTATTATCGAATTCATTACTTCCTCTTTTTTGATGTAGTAAAAACTACATTTTACTTTTCTACATAGATGAATCTGAATCAGTATCATTATCAATATCCAAGTCATTATCATCATCTTCAATCATTAATGATTTTAATTTTAATAACAAATCTTCTTTGGATAATATTTCTTGTTTGATACAATTATCTTTTGATTCCTTTTCTTCATTTGTAGCTTCTTCCTTGTTTTCCTTGATACATTTATTCTTGTTACTTGCAGCTAAAACATAGTATATGATTTGAAATTTAATTTTATACAGGTATGCAATATTATATAAAATTAATTTTTTATGTAATTATATATATAATAATATTAATTAAAATACCATTTTTATTCATATAACGTATGAATGTTCTACGTTTTCTTTCAGATAATCCTTTGAGCAGATTCTGTAATTCTATATCTAATTTATTAGTTTCTTCTATACCAGGCTCTTCTTTAACAATGTTACATTTATTGCCACATTTCGGACAAACTTTATATTGTATAGCACAAGGTATACAAATGTTATGGTAAGCATGTTTTATTGTTTTCTGTTCGCATTTGATACATTTTGCAGCTGCTTTTAATGGTTTATATTTTTTGTATTTAATTTTCCATTCAATTATTTGTTTACATCTTTCACATACATGTACAACTTGAATGCTATTAATATATTTTGTTTTATTTGATTTGTCATGTAAATCGTTTTTGAAAACAGTTTGATTCTGATACTTTTGTGGTCTTGATCGATTAGCATTTCCTCTTTGTGTGCTCATATTTTTACTTATATTTAAACAGTTACAATATTTTTATACAATATAGCAATTTATTAAAATATCTTCAGGTTCTTTCTAATACTATAATTCTTTTACAATATTAACTATAAAGAATGTAAATGTTTTAATTTATGTATTGCAATTGCATTATAATGTCAATGTTTCAGTCATATAATTGGTATTAATTCAATTACAATTATTTATATATAAATTTCTATAATATAAAACTACTTTAAAATTTCTTTTAGGACTGAACTTTGTTTTGGAAAACGTAATATTATTAACTTTTTTACTTAGTCTTGTAGTCATTAATGTGTAGAATTCGAAAATGCAAGTTTTAAGATGCTAAATCCACTGGTTCCAAAGTTATGCGTACATAAATTCGAACATGTTTAGCGTATTCGACAGGTTATTTTGACGCCATTGACGCCATGATTCATCCAATGAATGGAGACGCTGACTATAGACAGAAGCACGTGGGTGGTGGCCATTTTGTAGCGGGATTTTGAATCGTGAGTATTGGGTTAGATTTGGGTTATTGTTATACTTTACTCTCTTGCCACCGCGAGGATTGCGTCCACTAAGCTGAAGTCTACACCTGTTAATTTAATATAACCATGTCAGGTTGTTTACAACTACATATCTGCATGCTTTAAAATCGTTTGTGCTGTCACCTAATAGTAACGTATAGAATTATTCATCTGTGGTGATTGTTGGTGATAGGGTGATTATAGTGGGTTACAATATGATAGTAGGTTAGTTTATTCTGTATTATCTTTCATTCTTTTCTAACCTAAAAGTAATATGATGGGTTATACGAGATATACACACATAATATTATATCTAAAGCATTAACTTTCGGTTTACATTCTGCTATGTTATTTTATACACATATTTTATATACATATTATATACATATAAATATTTCATTTAAAAATATATTCAAAACATAAACTTTCACTTTTATTTGCAGTTCCTATTTAAGATTTTATGACGTAAACTAAAGATATTAAATCATAGCTAATGATTTAATTTTTTATTGACATATTTATGATGTTATATTATTCATTGTATATAAGTCATAGATAATTTTGTAAATAAATCTGAAATAATTGTATTTGTTATACCATTGAATCTTTGCAGAGTTTAATCAATATAGTTTATATGCACCTTATTATTTATAAGCAATTTGGTCACAATTCTGTCAATATTGCAATATGATATAGCGTATTTTTAAAGATGATATATTATATGTTTTTGATTCGTGTAAATATTATCTAATTTTAAACAGTTATTTCAATTCTAATTACATAGGGTATCCATAGTGATATTCACTAACATGGAACCAATAATAATACATAAAGTAATAATATTGTGGGTTTAATCGTAGTTCAATGTAATATAATTTTATGTTGATATTATATTGATTTATTTCATTTTCGAGGTTGTATTTATTATTTTAAACATATAAATGCACATACAAATCAATGATTAGTAATGTAACCTTTGAACAGTTGTGAAAACAGTGGAAATTGTGATAATAGTGCATTAGTGTATTTGATTTTGTCAACATGAATTCTGTGTTACTCATTAGTGGAACGTACGGAGAAATTTATTTTTTCTACTAATAATGATTGATATGCAGTAAATAAAAATGAACATCATGCCTTCTACAAAAAATGAGGTAATTATGAAAAATTTATATTAGATATTGTGATAATACCTAGTACCTTCCCCCATATAGCTCATTATTTTGTATGTTTGATGATTTATGATTAAAAAAAGTATAACTTTTCAACTTATATAAGTTTAGACAAATATCAAATTCTATACAGTTAAACAAATAAATTATATGTATAGTATAATATGTATTATATAATATTAATTAAATATTAATTGAAATTAGTATTTTATTAATATATATCAATATTTAATATCTGCTTTACTTTCGTTTTTTTGAAAATGCAATTTTCAAATTAAAATTGAATAAATTAAAAAAGATTAGTTAAAATGTGTACTTTAATTAATATGAAAAGAATTTCTTATATATTGTTTGGTCTATAATCAGCAAAGATGATATTAAGAATAAAAGGATTTATTTATGTAAAATCAAAAATATATACTATCCAAATCAAAATGTTATTGATTGCAAATAGATTTAAAGATAACAATTTCAAATTTGATAGTAAAGATGTTAGTTACTTACAAAAAATATATGTGTAACATATAAATTATTTATGTGTGAAACGAAATTAAGAAATATTTTTACAGAGTACAAATATTTTTTGAGAGCTAGTGGTGGAAGAAATTTTAAATGTATTGGTTTCTTAAAAACGATTTTTACATAGTTTTGTAGATGTAAGGAAAATGTGTACCTGTGATTTTTTGTTAAGAAGTTGCGGTAGTTTAAATATCGACAATTTTGCGGTCAAAGGGTAGCAATCCTTTAATTTCGCACACCAGTGTGTTATTTTGACTATTTTCTTAATGTCGTATTTAGAAAAAAAGTGTGATAGTAAACTTATAATTTTTTAGAAGTATATTTTATTACTCGAAGGTAATACTAGATTACGTAATATATTAGAATGCGACATTTGAAGTTCTTCGATTCTTCCGCGGCTATTTTATAATATAACAGATAATGGAAATTTATGTATGCAGGATGGGACAGGTAAAGTATTACAAGCTATTTTCTTTGATGCGATTGCAGATATCAGCTTGAATTTTCAGTTATTAAATGATGCAGAGAGGCTAATATTTTAAAGTGTAAGATATTGTGCGAGTGAATTTTTTGAAGGAGGGAAAGGATGTAACTTCCATTTTCTTCAAGTGTGATGGCATGTTAATTTTTCGATATTCGGAGAGATGGTATCAAATCTGACAATTTTTATCTATGGCATATCTTTTTTTATTTTGTATAGTTAAGAAGTTGTAGCGGAAAATACCTTATACAAAGATATATACGAAAAATATCAGAAGAAATATATTCTGTTTTGAAAATTATTTTTCAAATAGATCACTTGATTTAACACCAGTTAGCTTTTTTGGGGGACTACATAAAGAAAAAAGTGATGGTAACGGTATCAATTATGAAAGAGGATATGAAAAGAAGAATTTATACCGCATGTAAATCCATAACTCCAGCAATGTTATTAAATGTTCGTAAAGCTATTATCACAAGAATAAATGTGTGTTTGGAAGCGAATGGACAATTCTTTGAATATCTAATAAAATAATTTTCAAATAAATTTTAGTTAATAGTTTTCGACATCTTTACGGAACTCCTCTTCCGTAATGTATTTTCTGTTATAACTCCTTAACTAATAAAATGCAAAATAAAAAAAAATGTCTTAAATGAAAGTTGTTAGGTTTAATAATATCTGTCCGAATATTGAAAAATTAATCTGCCATCCCATTTAAAAAAATTGGGGTAACATTCTTTTTATTCTTAAGAAACTTACTCCCACAATATCTTACATACAACGTCTTACATCCTAAAATGTTAGGTTTTCTGCACCATTTAATATTTGAAAATTTTAAGTTTACATCTGCAATGGCTTCGAAAAAAACAGCTTGTTACACTTTATCTTCTCTACCCTGTATAATGATAAAGAATATACAATTTAACTTATTTAATAGTATGTAATATTATGTATGTTGAATATTATGTAATATTGTTTGCTTATTTAATTAACAAATTTTAATTTATTTAATTAATAATAACCATTGATCGACTTTGTCTGTTGTTGATCATTGGCCATGAATCTGTTCTGTAAGATGGGTTCCACATCATCAAATATGTCACTGTGTTTGCATTAATCTCATTATTTGATTAAATTGATATTATATTATATAAAGGAAATATTATATTACAGGAGAAAGTTATTTTGGAAGCAGATACTGTTTTTTTGTTAATGAAAAAAGGATTTCCTATATCTCGAAATGTAAGAGCTCAATGGATGTTAGAACATTTAGATACTGTGATAAGTATCCAATGTTCAAGTTGTAAAACGAGGGAAGCAGCAGAACTAGAAATTGTATCAGTGTTACCGAAAAATAAATCTGGATCATGGTCCCCTGAAACATGTCATCAGTATCTTTACAAAGTAACTTCTACAACTTCAGTAATATTTCTGGCGCATAAGTACAGGATAGTCTTTAATTTGGACTTAAGTCCATCACTCGCAACTGTGGTAAGTATGTAGTTCTAAATTCAGTAAAATAATTAAGATAAAGAATCAAGTACTATATTATTCTATATTTTTACTAACAATAAAAGATTATAACTTGGACGTGAATTTATGCAATTAAATTGGCGTTAAAATGTAAAATGTAAGAGTAGAGTTTCCATAAACATTTACAAACACACTAATTATTAATGTTCCTTAATGATTTTATTTAGCGACATGGTTAGTCGGTTGTTAATAATATATTAATATCTTTACTCATCCCTTTCTTCTCTGCAACAACATCTTTCCTTTTTAATTTTAATAAGTAAATGTAATAACGTTACTATTGCCATAGTACCTTCCGTAATATATACGATTCAGTTTAGGAACTAATTTAGCATATAAAATTAATAGTAGGAGCTTATATAGGGTGTTAATGAATTTGTAGACACTTTTGAAGGATCAGGAACAAAGGAAAGTTGATATGCAAAAATATCGGTTGAAGATTATTTTTTCAAGTTGTAAATAATTCAATTTTCGCTAGGAATCCCTTCTCAAACATAACTCGCCTTACGCCGTTATACAGATTCTGCGAACTTATCACAGTGTCATTTACCTAGCAGAGAGTTGCGGAAAAAGAAACTTCCAAAACTATATATTATTGTAGATACGCTATTAATTATATCGAAGTGTAAATGCAATGTAATATATAAAGATAGGTGTATTGTTATAAAAAAAACTTTTTATTGTGCAAAGTAATAAAATTTGATGCTTAATAAAGTTTACATACTGTGGGAGACAATGATTATTTAAAATAGGTTGTTGTACGATGATTGTTTAAAATAGGTAAATTGCTGCATTATAGTCGATCTCTCTACTCACTGATAGGGATTAGCTGTGTACATAGATCAATGATACTGTGGAGCATCTGACAAACATTTCTTTCTCGGTCACACTTAATATTTCTTACTCTGATCTTTGCACGAATAAAACTTGGTTGACGCTATATATCATACGAATAGTACTTAAATAATATAAAATAATACTAAAAGTACTTAAATATTTGCTACTTAACCGATGATCACAAGGGATAGTTGTAATTCCATTTTCACTTCAATCATATACTGACACTATATATATCTAAAAAAAAAAAAACGTATATGTATTATAATGTGTAAAAATTTTTAAATTAAAAATATATTTATTAAAATATTTATATAATATAAAAAGTCTTTTCTCGTATATTTATTGTTATTATAGGATATACAACATGGTGAAATAGTTATAGATGAAGTATTTATGGCTACTAAACATTTCTTGGAAAGCATTATTAGACCTGTAAGTAATAATTTATTATTTGAAACTCATATAATATCGCGAAATATGTACTACTTATATCGTGCAGTGAATCCAAACTTTCGACCAACAATAGATATACCTTACGCGTAATAGTTATCAACCAAATTTAAAAAATACATATAAGGTTATACATGTTTAAAACATTTTATGATCAAGCCGAGTTTTGATCGAACCTCAAAATTTTTATATAGAATCTCTTTAAGAACAATTGTCATAATTTATATACTTTGTGTCACTTTTCCATTGAATTTATCTCACAAAAGGTATACCTATAATTAAAAAAATTAAGAACAAATGAATGATCTATATGAATATAAAATTATTGCACAAACGAGTTTAATATTGTTGTAGTTTACAATACCAGGAAGTAAAAGAATAATGCAACCAGAGATTTATGTAACCATAATAGCCCATACACCCTTTTTTACAAGCCCTGCGCAGCAAGTATTAGTACAAGGTTGGCTTGTAACTTTGGATAACGTTAAACAGCTTACAAATTTCATAGAAAACCAACTTCATGTATTAGAAGAGAAAGTGGCATGTGTTACCGCTGTAGCTAGTCAACAATTGGAAAATTTAAAAGCTGAAAACGAACGTTTAGTCGGAGGTCTTTTTGAAGAGAACAATACTTGTCTAAATAAAAATAATAATACTTGTGTTACTAATACTTCGATAATTTCCCCGGAATCAAGCTTTATCAATATGTTGAGATATGGAATGTTAGCGCTTACTCTGCTACCGGAACATAGTTGTGCACGTAAGTATTATGAATATACATATGTATTAACACATATTGGAATAGAAAAAGAGAATATATGTATAAACAGAAATATAAATATATAGAAGAAATATGATTCTTGTATTTATAGAAATGTAGGATATTTTTTAAATTCTTATTTTGGTAAGCGATACTACCATTGAATTTCATAATACTATGTATATTGCTTTTGTCAATCAAATTACAGACTATATGACATACTACTATGTGCATTATTTTTTTTTAAATGTTCTATAAAAAACAATAATAAAAATAAAAATATAAGGTAATTCATTTAAATCCATTCAGATGTATCCGCGTAAATCTTCCGAGTAATTTTCCGAATTGATCCAATTGATTCATAGATTGGTCGGTTGTGACATTTAAGCATGTATATTGTATAAGGACTTTAAATTGTAGTTCATTTGGTTGAAAATCTACTGAACTTTTTGTATTATGAATTTTTAAGACCTCATATCGTGCTTTCTACGTTGTAATTCTACAAGAAGCACAGAGGTCCTGTATAATGCGGGGGTGGACGATGTAGTGCAGTGATTTAGATAATATTGTAGAAAATTTAAATAACTTGGAGAATATATTGCTCAAAAAAGTTCATGATTTTTCAAACACATCCTTATCCAAATATCTATTTGTCCATACATATGTAATTGTCCATGTGTTCGTTTAGCCCTCGATTCAAGAAGAATAAGATTACGATATATCAATTGCTATTAAACTAGAAATTTTATACACAGAAAAGTTGTTTAACATATTTAAGTTCGCAACATTACAATGTGTATATCTGTAGTTAATTCCCAATTAACACTAATGCTAAATTAGTATTTTTCATCTGATACAACAAAAATATTGCCCTGGGTCAGAAATAATAGCTATTTGCTATTGTTTCTGACAACAGTCACAAATAATTTTTAGATGCAAAAATTCATTACGACTATTTTGTTAATTCTGAAGTACAAAATATTACTTTAAATATTGTGACACTGTTTCAGAATTCGTAATAATATTGTAATGTAACAATAAAAAAATTTTTATTATTAAAATTAATTAGAATGATACTGAATTTTTTAGATATGATAATTGTGTCGGATGGTATAGTAGGAAATACCGATGTTCATGTCTTAGATTCTGTTATACAACAGTTACGTGCAACAACAATTGCATGCAGTTTTCTACATGTTGGAAGTACATATCATCCACATTCTGCTGATGGTTTAGTCCCCTATCAAGATTTATTACATTTCATTGCAAGAGCTACATTGGGTACTTACATGTCTTTTATTCCATATCGTGTACGTAATATTTCATTATGTTATTTTTATATTTAAATACTAAAGATATTAAATATTGCATTATTGTTAATCTCTTTCATAAAAGTAAAAATTATTAAATATTCTTTACTTTTTATTCGAAATTGTTAATGGTATATTGTTATTATATATTATTTAGTTATTATATATTATTATCAGTAAACGCTATGTACTTGCAAATATTTCCTGATCTATCTTGATAAAAACTAATGGTTTAACTTGAAAATTTTATTCATATTAATTTTCAACACATACAATATATCTTAATTCGGAATGTTCGTTCAGGTTCAGATGGAAAAATCTATATATCCTAGATTTTGTAGTTGAAATATTTGAATTTATATCGAGTCAATTTTACACAATATGTGTATTTTAAATAAAAAATGTGCTATATTATTAAACTTGCGAGCTTTTGAAGAATATTTTGTTATAATTTTACAGATAATACATATGTGTGTGTGCATATTTATATTTAATTTATAGTAATTAAGGACACATACACATTTATATATACATATAATATATAGTATATATTTTATAAATTAAATAACTTTTATAGGTAGATTTAAACGAAACCGAAATGAATGTTTATCACAAAAACTTTTTATGTTGGCAATTATATCGTGAAGTATGTTGTAACATTGTGCCAGATTATTCAAATTGGCATTCTAAGAATTTATTATTTTATGGAGAAAAATCGACACAACTTTTACAAAAGAAACAAATTGAAGATAAAGTGACATGTACATTAAGTAGTTTATTGTGTTGTCGTCTCCGCGAGGGATATTTAATAAAACGTGCCAATGTGAGAGACGAAGTACTTGAAATTTGCTTTGTATTATTGTGGAAGTCTAGTGTTTTATTAGAATATATAGTAACATGTCCTTGGTTAACAAAATCATTATCTACATCTAATACAATACAGTACACAATTACTACAGAAGGTAAATTAAAATAAAATATATTAATATTATTTTAGGACTTCTTGATCGTTTTCAAATATTCTACAAAATCAACTAAAAATAAGACATTCTTTGTGTTAAAAGCAAATTTATTACAGCTCCTTATGAATTTTTACATGATATCACTTGTTTATCGAAAAAGCCATTGAAATCGCAATATCGACAAAGTGTTGTCAATCGATTTTGGGCAACTTTAACATCTTTAACAGAAGGTGACAGTATGCTTGCACACTTCAGTTGGAGTCCTGATTTTGGTTGGACTTGGTATAATGTACCAGATACAATCAGAAGCGGTATGCCGGTTTTTTATTTATCGGCTTATCCTTCACCTAGTACGGTGCAACTTAGGTATGTTTGTGAATTGAATTTTGTATCTATGACTTTCAAGCGTGATTTTATGAGTGACTAAATAAATAAATTTTAGTAACTAAATAAATAAACACATGAATATTTGGCATTATTAAACTATAATATAATTTGAGTAAATGGAAGCTAAGTTCATTTAAGAAATTTATGCAAGGAATATACTTATTTTTAGCGATGCTGCATGCCCACAATTCGGACAGATTTGGCAACCTGTAGTGTCTTTAAATCCTTTACAGTGGGCTCGTTGGATGCACACACAAAGAGTAACGTTAATTTTATCACACGATAGACCGTTGCCAAGGCATTTACATCAAGCAAATCAAAGTGGTCGTTTTCAATGTGTTCAAAGCCGTCAGGCAGCTGCTGTCCTTTATGCCATGTTAAAGAATTGGGCAACTTTCGTTCTCGTCGAAAATCATACATATGTACAATTTATTTATCGAGAAGCGGATAAACCCCCAGTTTCATTCTCGCTGATTCGTATTAATTGTAAAGCTCTCTGTGTCATTCTTAATATCGCATTCGCAGCTGGAACAGAAGGAGTTGTTCGACATAATGTTGTTGTCGATCTTTTAGATCGATTGTCTAAACTTACTTTACCAAATAGACCTACGGAACAAAAAGAAATACCTTCTTGCACCATTGTCCATAAATCTTTAGAGAAGATATTAATTAGATACGAGAGAATGCCAACTGATTTGAGTTTAATTGTATTCCCCGATGCGGCTCAGACTATTTCAACGAGACTTACACCAATGTTAGGTGGAACTTTGACGACTAGTTTGTCTAGATACTTATACCATAATCGATGGCTTTGGCATGTAAAACGGCCATTCGTACAAACCATTCCTGGAATTGTATTACCACGATTGAATATAACTGCGATCGCAAGAATTCTCTCCACAATTACAAAGTACTTTATATTAATACTTCTTTTTGCTATTCTTCATAACAACGTATCTTATTTTGTTTTAAAGAAGTTTTACATTAACGTTATTGTTTCGTTATTGTAGAATGCGTTTGGCTGAGGGTTTCAGTTTCACATATTCAGCGGCGGGTATTATAAACATGGTTCTTGAAGTACAAATGCAAGGAGTTGGTGAAAATGATACATCATATCCGTGTATTATTCAATATATTTTATTTCCACCGCATATTATGTCAAATACAACATTAGAACGCGATAGTGCATCGGAAGAAGATACTGATGAAGGTAAAGATATTGATATTTGTAGAAATAATTATTATATTACATTATATTATTTTATAATATAAAGAAAATACTTGTGAATAAGTAGTATATAACCAAAAAAGCGGTAACATTCCGTGTAAAACATTCTTTGTAAGATAGTTTTCTTTTACATTTACAAATACATTTTGTGTAAAAATGATCGATATACAGCAGACTGTTTCTCCATAAGCTTTTGAAATATGTGCATTTTCGAAGCTTTATTATTTATCAGTATATCGATCACGAATGAAAATGCGTATATATAGTTATTAGATAAAAAATGTTTCTTTGGCAATAAATTTGTATACATTTTAGGTACTGCAGATGGCGAAATAAGTGTAGAAGATGCTGAGAGTTCTGGCGATTTTCAAATTATTTCTGAGATTTGGATTGAACCACAGTGTGGCTTTTCTCAACTACCTGTACAATCCACAGCAACATACATGCATCTTTTGCAATATCATGAGATTCCAGATGCAGTGAGTATATGTACTTTATTATGTATAATTAATCTGAGCATCTGACATCTTTGTCTCGAATAAGTCTAAAACTTTGGGCTGAGATCACCTGACTTTTTCAAACCTCGAATATTTACTGAAGTATGTATATGTTCTCGAATAGCTAAGCTAAGGTGAGTTCCTTTCTTATCTCTCTGTGTTTACAAATTGAAAAGTGAGACTTACAAACGCATCGCTTTACGAACATGCGAGTATGATATAATCATGTTCGTACATAAACTTCACTCAACCTTTTTCTTTCTTTTACGTGGGTGAAATCTTCATAGACAGTAGTGCCGGTTTCGTATCTGCTAAAATCTTTACTAATCCTGCCGGATTAGGTCTTTTATCCACTTGCGACTAGTCGCGCACAGTTACAAAATCCATTATCGTATATGGCAGAATATCCAATTGCGTTGCTGCGATTACGGGCCACGCGCGACTGCGAAGTCAAGGCTCACCGTGACAGATCAGTTGTATATGACTACAAAGTATATGGAATATATACTCACTGTGCCCACGCGTAGGACTCTCGGTTGCAACTGAACGTTGTTTTACTGCTAGAATGTGAGAAATTTTCCTGAGGACGTGTTAATATATAACACTATTAACTTGTAATACTATATAATAATATTATTATTATATAATAATATATAATACTAGAATCTATAATATCTTTAACATAAATAATTAATACTATAATAATGAAAAATTGTCTATCGTAACACTACATATATTTATTTGTTAATATTTAATGGTAACAAAAAATTTAATTATTTAATTTATTAAAATTTTATTTTCTATATTAATAGTTTTTCGACATAAATAGATTAATAACCATTTCCATTATAAGAATATTGCTTTAGGAAGGGTTCCATTAGGAAGAATAAAGTTAAACTTTGTTTGATTCCCGAACAATTCTCACAACACATTCACGAAGGTTCAAAGTGATACGAGATTTACAACACGGTCAAAGACGATTGATTATTTTTGAGAGAAAGATTTCTACTCACTAGGTAGCTTCTACTACGTAGGTAGCAACATTCAAACAACCGTGCAGTAATTTCGACAAACAACATGTATTTCCAAATTTTCTGTTTTCGTTTTTCCTTGCCTCAATAGCAAATACCGGGTCACAAATCTCATCACCGCGCAGCGAGGCCAGCTGCGTGCTAAACGTGGTGTAAGAATCCATTTGGGAAAGTATTCCCATAATTAAAAATCTTATGCGTATGAATAATTAAACATTTGGGTCATGATGCATTGTGATCTTTTCTCATATTCATTACTTTTCTATTCTGCTATACGGTTTTGATCAACTTAATTAATTTGCGGCAAATTTCATTTTGATACCTTCGATAATTTTAGAATGGTATCTTACTCAATTTACGCCTCGTTTATATATTTCTCAATAATGTATTTATAGATTGTCTATCAGTAATTTTGGCGTCGCGCGTGGCCCGGTCGCATTACTTGGCGAGTCAGGCGATTAGTCGCAAGTGGAAAAGAGGTTTCAGGCCTGAAATACAGTATTTCATAAAAAAATATTAATAAATGTTTTCTCATTTAATACGGTCCTGATTATGAGTAGGAATGAGGGTATGTTAAATGTAACAGACGAATTTCTACAATAAGCAATTGGAAGCGCTATAATCGAAAAAGTAGCTTCTTTTTTGACTTATCGGTTTACATCTTGGAACTGGGCGGATGTGGAGAATAATGTTTCGTGTCATAGTTGTAGATAATGAAACAACAAAATTAGATATGTTTAGTTAAGACGGCATCACTGGTTGAGCTGAAAATTGGCTTTAAAAATTAATATGTGCAACATTTTCAGACAACGATGTCTCTATAAAAAATTTGTTTTGTATTTTTAGTATTTATGCAGGGTATTCCGAAAATTGTGGTACAGGTCAGACAGTATTCTCCTTGCAAAAGCAAGTTGGAAATGTAAAGTGATAATTTTTTATACCAGACTTTGTTTTCAAAAAAATTGACTGTGTAATTTCGTCAAGTACACTTGAGAGGCAATGACGATCAATTGAATAGGTTTCTTCGGAGTTAGATACTTTGTTTGATAATACGAACCAAAAGGGGATGGTTTCCTGTGCAACATATCTCGAAAATGTAAAATAACAATTTTTAATACAGGATTTTGTTTTCGATAAAATCAATTATGAAGTGCTTATTACATCTGAAGTGCACGGCTTCGTAGTCCATTTTCTTGAAAATGAAGTGAAGCAAAATTTTACACATGTGAATGCACGTATACAAATACTGTTCATCTTCACAAATATTTACATGTTTTTTAAACTATTCGTCTATACATTAATATCAAATAACAAAACTAATTATTCTAGTCAACGCTCATACCGCGAGTACACACATTCTCGTCTGATTACAAAAGTTTTAAGCAACACTGAGTACGGAGAGTACTTATATGAATGATCACTTGGAAACTCCGTGTGATTGTTGGCTTTTTTATTGTCCCAACTTTTTTCACTTCTCTTAATAATCTGTGATCGTATACATCGGAAAAAAAATATTTTTAGTTTTACAGCACTATTACCATACGTTGTATCATTCTCTCATACATGTACAAATAAATTAACCTGTTCTAGAACTGGAAGAAATCACGTTTCTTCATATGTAGAAATTTTATGATAATAGACTAATATCAAAAATTATTATTCTATATTTTCGACTTCCGTTGCATGGGTATCACCCTCATTCATAAGTACGAAGAAACTCGTTCAGTCGACTGTTGTTGCTTCTCAAGTGAAATTTCTAAAAAAAAAAAAAAAAAAAAAAAAAAACAAAACCTTGTATCAAAAATTGTCACTTTACATTTTCGATTTACTTTTGCACGGGCAATCACATCCTTTCGGCTTATACCACAATTTTTGGTACAACCTGTATATGTCATATACTTATCATGTACATTATTACCATTTAATAAAAAAAATCGACTTTGCAAGTAGCAAAAATATAACACAACAAAATACAAAATGGATACATTTAACATACTAATTATAATTAGGACCGTATTAAACGATAAAACATTCGTTAAGATCTTTTCTATAATTCACGTCTAATTCAAACAATCAAACAATCCTGCGTTAGGTTGGCCATCGATGATTCATTTTATTTTTAATGTGATGAAAATCATGAAATGACTCTGGGTTGGGCTCGGGATGGTATATAGAAATTTTACCCTTAAAATCACCATGGTGACCGTCCTCACCGCGTTTTAAAAACCTGCTCAAGGATGAACGTAACCGATACTCTTCCCGAGTCACGGCTTCTCAGCCCGGAAGTGGGTTTTACGACCTCTTAAGGACATGTTGAACTCCGCGACACCGCGAGAGCACACTATGATCATATAAACATATCTTGACTTGTCAACACCTTAATCAAACGGCAGGCTGAACAGACATTTTTCAAAAATGTTGATTGTATCAAGTATTTGATATAGTAAGAAATCATAATACAGTCTTTTTTTCATTGTAAATAATTCATTTTTTCATTTTAAGCAATATAAAAAGTAATACCTATTAGAATTATGAAGTTTGGAAAAATGTCGTTTGGGGCGAAAATGACCCCAATCTTTTCCACTTGTAAAGAGACCATGTTCATAACGTTATTTACTTAGTGATACGTTAAGAATGTTTGATTATCTTTCTATTTCGAAATGCTATCAGTGAAATAGATTGATCAGATCATTGGTTTGTACATGTAAATATGCTGATATTCATAATTTAATATAATTTTTGTACATATGTTATATTATTTTTCAGAACAAGTTTTTATTCATACTGTATTCATGGATACGTGAATAATATAAAATATTTATCATAGTATAAAATTGTTGTGTATAATCCACCTTAAAAAATATGTTTCTCAGGGAAATATGAACAAAATTTTATTTTTATTTATCTGCAAATAACCTTGATGTTGTGCATTTTATTCTTGACTTTAGCTAATCCTGATTTATGATAAGGTCCTTCGTTCAAAGGTTGAATACATATTGATAATTTTGAGTTAATTTTAGCACTTTTGGTTTCTTTTGTAGATTCCTGAGTCTTGTGTTCTATAATACATATTATAATACATATTAATGCAAATACTCTTAATTTAAAAACGAACAAGTTTTTTACACTTCTGATTTTTACACCAATCCATATTTTTAGAAACACAACTAAACAAATATAATCTGGATAGATATTTCTTTAATTCTCCAAATATTATAATAAATACTATAATTTTGATGTTTGTACTATTTATCAGATTGTACATTTTCAGAATGTATTAATGATTGTTACAATATCTGTTTGGAATTTATGATACTTCAAATATCCACTAGATTCTACTGCATTTAATTTTTAACTATCTGCTTTGAAAGATTAAAGATTTTTTGTATGAGAAATTATCAAACAATTTCGGTAGAAATATATTATGAATATAGTATACATACTTAAATTTTTCCGTAACAGGACAAAGAATATTATAATAATAAGTAAGTTAAATGACGTTACATTTATAGGGACTAGTACAATATAATTGTATATGCATCATTAATTGCATAAGTAAATTTAGCGCCTTTTTTTAGAAAAACGCGAACAAACTTAATTCAGTCTCCTTTTTTTTTCTTTTATGAAACACATTTGGTATTGAACGTGAATGGATTTGATTTATCTTTAATCTTATCTTCTCTTTGGTTATGATGTTAATACATAAAATGATATAGCCATAATGATGTTCTTCAAAAATATACAGGATAAGATTTGATTCTAACTGGTTGCCAATGGTCACAGTGTGATGTTATCTATTTTGTTTTCAATTTTATTCCTATTTAAGATAATAATACAGTTGCAACTTTTTGGATAAACAAAGAAATTCCAATTAAACTTTACAATTGAAGTTAATCATTTAGATATTAATCTTTTGACATAAAACCATTTTATATAATTCGTTGATGAAGATATATCTTTTATATATAAGGTTAAAAGTATTTTTCGCTAATGTCAAACGAAACTAATAAACAAGTTTAATCGTATAACATCTTGTTATAAAATTGTATAATTCAGTTTCTTACCTTATCTGTAGTAAAAGTAGAAAGTAAGAATTTTCATCTATGTTTGTTATAAATATACTTTATATGTAAGATAAAAGTTATCTAAGGTTTCGTTGCTTGGAAGGTGATTACGAATCATCAAAAGACCAAACTTCAAGGTGCACTTGTCGATATGTTTTCGCTTGCCATTCTTTTCTATTATTTCTATTACCTATCCTGTGTTTATTACTTTACCTTGTTCTGAGCCTGTATGTTCTGTACCGTCTATGAAATCTTCAATTTAATGTCTTTTTTCCGTATGCTGCTTACCATTCATCTTCTATAACATTTATTGATATGTATGAACAATTTCATTGATTGTTCTACTCTACTCTTGTACGTTTCTTTACTATTCTTTGTGATGACCACATCAGTGTTAAAATATATAAAACACAAGAATCAATGGTATATTTTGTTTTTCAATACTTTTTCTTTTTGGGAAGTGTATAAATAGTCGCATATAAACTACTATCGTGTTTTAGTAAATTCTCTAAATATAATAAGCATAATCAATCAACTTAAGCTAACGCCAAAAAATCTAAGGTATTACACTATTATTAGGTACAGTAATAGATTTCATCAGTATCTGTAGGAATCTTTAGCCTAAAATCAATTTATTTGTAACATTTGAAGATCATTTTCAAATATATTAAAAATTTAAATATGATTTTTCCGTTACAGAGTTACACCTTTTATGTTGCTTTCATGTTACAAAAAGTTACACGAATATGTACTTACCCTAAATTATATACATATATTATATCGTCACGATATTTCTGCTTATGACAAAGAAATCGTGTGGAAATTAAAAATTTTGTTAACCTTATTACAAATGCCGTATGATATCATATACTCAATAATAAGATAAACATTTTTTAAACATATATTGACAAATGACGAATAGGAAAAGATAGTATTATTTTTTAAGTCTCTTTTGATAAACCGTAACGGTCATATATTATGGCTTTATTTCATTTTCTCCCACATTTTTTTTTTTTTAAATTCAGTCAAACCATCTTTAATTCGGCTTTTCTATTTAACAATATTGAAAAATGGTTATAAAACAATTCGTTATTTAATTCCATAGTTGTCTTATCATTTTATTTTTATATGTTACTATTTTACTTTTTTTTAATTATTTCAATTTAATAGAGTAGAAAAATGATATAATAGTTCATATATTTCATATTTGAAACGAAATATTTATAATTAGAATTAGAATAGAATAATTTAATAATTTTCAAAAATTTTTTTATATAGCTTCATATTTATTAGATTTATTTTATATATTTATATAAGTTTGTATAACTTGTATATTTATATTTAGTTTGTGTTATCTGTAATATTAGATAGAAAAATAGTAAAAGAAGACTACTAAAGTAATATTTCCGGCAAAAATAAGGAGCAATATGTGTATAAAGTTGTCTATCACTACGTGTCGTTATCATTGTTGAGGTGGGGCTTCGATATCGATGAGGGTACTCAGAACAAGATTTTTCTATCAGTTAGCTCAGGTATATATAAAGCTCACCACGTAGTCGACTGTTTATTAGTACTCTGATTACTTTTTTTTACATAGGAGGTTTTCTAACGTTCGTATCGTACCGTACATGCACAAAGCATCTTTGCGGTTTTATGTGAGTGGAACGTTTAAAGAGTGATAAAGATCTTTAGTATTTGTCCACAAAATAATTGCGATTGGTTCTTCTGGGAAGCTCTCAAGTGTCGGTGAAATTAACCAGTGATATTTTAAAATAATTCTTTGGTAGTAGTTCTTAACTTTAGTTTTGTTACATTTTGTTGCTGCGGGGGTCAGGTATGTTAAGAAAATGTTGGTCCAATATCACAAAAATATCGAGAAGCTAAAAAATTATGAAACTGTATGTGTATATTTTATAATTGGCTAAAAATGTTGCAGATTCATAATATATGATTTCACATATCGATTAGAATTGGAATATGTTGATAAAATTGTGATCCTACATAAGTAAGTATTTTAATTTTCAAATTAATGCGATTGATTTAAAATTAATCGGAAGATAAATATATTAAAATTTGATTTGAATAAAACACAGTACAATTGCAATACATATTTCGTAGCAGAAACAATGTAAGTTTATTCCATTAACAAATATATTAGTATTTAATTTTTAATTATTTACAAATTTTTATGTTATCTTGCGTACATTGTGTTATTTATAGTTCTATTTAACGTTTCACATATTACTTTATTAAAAAAATGTTTTTCTATCAAAATTCAAATACGCAATCGATATTTGGTGAATAAAAAGAGGTTTTTTTCCAGTAGAGATTACAAATTTACCGAAATCTCTTGAAAGATTTCTAGGTGAACTGGCAAAAAGAAGTTGATTTCCTTCGTTGATACTGCATGGGCGTTGCATGGGCTGTGATCTGCATGACTTGCAGTTGGAAGTGAGGATCTAGGCAGTGAGCAGCAGCGCTCTGATAACTTGCCAGATCTAACTCTTCCAGCTCAAGGTCTTGTTGATTATCATCTTTTCGTAAGAAATGGATATTTCTCGTCATATCAAAATCGATATCCAAATCGAAATTCAAACGAAACATCAGAATTGAATAATATATAGAAGATAGGGGTTCATGGTTCAAGTGGAGAAGTGGTCTCTACGCTTTGAATTAAAGTGAGATTCAACTCCTCCAACTTAATCCTGATCCCTGAAGTTCCTCGTTTCTTTATTTGTTTCTTCTCTATCTGCAGAATATCTTTTCGCTACAGATGTATCAGTAATGTAAGTGAAGATAAGTGAAGCTTTCGTGGAATCATTCTATTGGCGCTTCTTAATACCTTGCTGGACAGGCATGTTGCAATAGCGATAAAATCTTTTAAAACGGTTCTTATCGTGAAAGCGTTTAACTGCGTATAATTGTTCGTGCGATTCAATTTAGACGATAATATTCTTTGTGCGTTATAAATATACTTTCTTTACGAATATTGTTTTTGCAGTTTTATTTGTCGTGCTATTTTAAGCGGTCAAAACACTTGTATCCCTTTGTATTTTTCAAATAAATCGAATTTTTATAAACCGCATTATTTGAAAGTTGAAATAAATATTTCTTATGATATTCATTATTGTTCAAATATTTACACATCTATCTATCAAGTGGATAATTATCCACCAAATTGTTATACCATTTTTTCTTGTGTATTAAAGAATTTAAAGGTTTAAAAGTTTTCAGTAATTGAAAATAAATTAATCATTTGAGACGAGCATATAGTAGGAATAAGATAAGCTGGGAGTCATCTTAAGCCGCAGGGCAAGGATTATGTATAAATAAATGAATAAAAATAAATTAATCGTTTATATAAAATTTTAAATATACTTTAAACGTTAACAAATTTAAATTATTTATATTTTTTATGCATAAAAGATTTAATCTTTTTTTAATAATTACATATTAAAACTTTATAAGATCTGTTATCTTATACTTCACAAATATTACCGATGTTTTAATACGTTGTCTGTGTAATATCAATATTGTATAAAATGAAAAATAATCTGACACCACATGTGTCTCACAATCTCTTAGCATATTTCCTATTTTTACTTCCCTTCCATAAAAAAATATATTAGATATGCTATACCTGTCGTCGTGATCATCATACTATAGATAATTTATAATTTGTAATATGCATATTACAATATATATACAAGTATAAAGATATATGTGTATATAGATTGAAATCGGATACTTTGTGTATGATATTATGTACAGAGATTCAAATGATCCTTTTAGATATACTTAGTGTTATGTAGCTTGAAACATATGTAATTCGAAAATAAAAAATAAAAAGTTTGTAGTATGGACACAAATACAAATAAGCATGCAAAGAAACAAACACAAACAATTGCAGACCATAGTATTTATGAATATCGAAAATTTACTTTTAGAAAATTGCAAATGGACCATTTTGATCGTGTCGGTGCATCTAGTGTTAATTTCACATATTATTTCGAAGCATATTAATGTAATACGAAAATATGACATAATTCTAGAAATTTCGGAATTTTATGAAATTTACAGGTTGAAAATCGTTTTCCTTTTTCCTAATAATGTTATATTTCGTTATTAGATTGCTCGGATAGATGAGGAATGCATTAATGCGTTATTAACTTTGGAGTATTTGAGCTTATTAAGTCAAGTAATACCGAACGAAAAAAATACAGAAATTATTTATGGACAAGTCCCCCACCATGACGTCAAACTCCCAAAAAAATATAACAAAAACATCAAAACTAATAGCTGCACCGTGGAAGAATCATGCGAAGGTCTACCAACTATCGATGAAAGGATATACACGATGCATTTTTCTTTCGACACATTGAATATCTTGCCAAAATGTCAACAAGCCGAGCTCTTATTTTCTATGTTTGCTGATGGTAAAAATTTTATTCGATCAGTTATTTAATATTCGTACTTCGTACAGTTATACAGTTTTCCTCGGTTTAAAACGTAATATAATTGAAGTAAGAAGTAAAACAGAGAAAGATAAAATAACAAATACTCATACACGAAAGCCTTTTGTTTTCACTTAAAAATTTTTTCGGTTGTATTCTATTACTTGATACATATTATATTTCTATTACTAAAATGAGCTTATCAACAATGGATTACATATTATATTATCACATTATTTCAAGGTACAATTGGCAATGATAAGGGACAGGGAAGTGCAAATAAAATACTAATGGATAATTTCTTAGAACATATGAAACAGTTACACAATAAAGAACTTTTATTAACTTCTGCTGAATCACAAAGATTCACAAAAATGCTTCTTGACAGGCGTCGAGTCGGTGGTCCACCTTTACCGTTTTTTTCTGAAAAAGGTATTATCTTTATTATCGAAATTATACAAACTTTTTTCTAGCAACTCTCATACATTATGGATACGTATCTTTTGATTTTAAAACTATTTCTAGAGAGGCTCTCTTCCAACGCTGAGTTTAATTCTTATCCGCGTTGGAAATGTTTTATCAAAGGAATTAGTACAACTCATGTAATTATCACGATATTACCTGCATCAGAAAAAGACGTTGTACGTTTATTTACGTCTCCTTCGTATACAGAAGAGCAATCAGCAAGCAACAACTCCGAAAGGAATGGCGAATCTACCATATTCAATATGGATTTAAATGAAGACGATACGTACTCAAAAGCTAATGCAATGGATATTAACGTAACCGATTTTCCATCGTTAGAAAATAACGAGTCGATATTATATGGTCAGTGTATCGAGGACAGTATAATAAACACAGATACACAGAAAAGATTTCACGATTGCGAAGAATCTCTCGTTATTCCAGTTTACGTATATGATTGTTCGCTGGCTTTGTTGATCGACACATTGGTCGATAAATTAAAAATTTCGCATAATAAGGATATTTATCAAGATCACACGTTCAGAGTTGGTCAGCAGGAATGTAAAGATTTCATCGAATTAAAATCTGATTATAATTCAAAACCTCCGACTCCGGAACCAAAAAGTGAGGACTCCGACAATACTGCAAGTGGTAAATAAAAGTGCAAATAACATTGATTTTTGTATAGTTTCCTGAACAGTATACTCTTACAATAATGTTTATTTAACGCCTGACTTCTTGATTAATAATCTCTTGATTCCATTAATCAACCGATAGTAGTTCGATGTTAATATTTGGATAATTAGAGTTTAATTGATATTTAAATAGTTAAGTTGTGACGTTAATGTTTTGACGACTGATATAAAATAATGATAATTTTCTATATAACAGATCAACGAAGTCTTGTGGAGCATTGCAAGGTATTAAGTTTGGCTCACTGTCATTGCTATGTAGTTGCAGTTTACAAATCATTGGTATTGCAACAACCTCTCACTTACAATGATATGGAAGCTGCAGTGGAACAATGCGAAGAAACTTTAATTGAAATTAATATAACAAATTATTTGCGATCTGTATGCAGACATTTGAGCAAATTATCGGATAAAAATTTATTGGGCGAACTAAATCCTTCTACGTGTAACGATGTTGAGCCATTACATAATTTAATTAAAGAAAAATTTGAAAGGATAATTACAGTTGCCTTTAGGCCTGTACCTGCACACCCTGAATTTTATTATTGTTCACCCTCTTGGTCAGAACATGAAACGGTTTGTTACCAAAATAATGTAGTAGTAATTAATAAATAAGATTAATTAATCAAGTAATTAATCTTAATATTTAATAGGATCTTATAGAATGTCAAAAATCAGACAATGACGATGAAATAGAGAATCTTATGTTCCATTCGATAAATATTGATGGTACGTCACGCAATCTCAATGGAAAAGGTAAATACGAAATAATTTTTAAAACAAACTTCCGAGTTAAAAGGAATTAATAGGAAAGGATATTCCTTCGTTTTCGGTTTTGATTACCATAAAATAATTTTGACCGATATAAAATAAAAATGCTACAACTGATATTTAATTATTTAAAATAAACAAGCATAATAATATTTCGAATTAAATAATCCTTAATATTACGTAGAAATATATACTCTTAATATAATTTTAACATGTCTAATAAATAGGTAATAGATAAATAAATGTTTGATTCGTAATTGTACAATCAGGGAATGTAACGTGGCCAGGCGCAAATGTCAACAAAGTTCCAAAAGTTTCACGACGTGGTTCTATGGAATCTGTCAACAGCGATTTCCAGCGAAAAAGCATTTTCGGAAGAGAGCAACCACTATTCTTACAGTTAAGCTGTTCTATTAGATTCCAATCTAGATCTGGTCTTAGTAGTATCCCTGTAAAATCTCTGCCAACGTGTTTCATGGAAATTTTGCAAAAGATGGAAGACTATAAAGATGGAAATATAGCTGGCTTAAGCTTAGCTGATTTAAAAATCACTTTGGACATCATTTGTTTGAATCTCCCAAAAGAAGTATTGGAAGTAAGCTTAGAACGGTATTCTGGTTTAAGAGCAACATCTTTTTGTAGTGGTTCGCCTATAGGCAGTTTGCGAACGGAAAGTGGAAGTAGCTTAGAAAATAATGCTAAAAACGAATTCTTTCAAGAAAAAATGTCTCACTTACCTTTAAGCCAACACAATGCTATAAGCAATTTAAAAGATGAAATTGAGTGGTTGTTACAAGATGAAACCGCAACCGCGTTCTTAGATCAACCCGTTATAAACGAGAACGTTTTAAATTTCGTAGCCAATCACGTTTCAGAATCAACGGATAGATTTAGCTGCAAAGTGGAAAAAGTTCCTTTATATTTTGTATTCCCCTCGGATGATAGTAAACCAAAATTTATAAGTGAGTTAAAGAAACTTCAGATTGATAAATATTGTATTCGTCAAGAAGGAAACTTATTTTATTTTGTGAAAAATATGGAAAAAGTGAGCGATATTGTACCAGAACAGTCTAAGAACGAGAGAAAGGAATCAAACACAAAAGATAGTATGTATTTTTCTCAAAAACGTTTTATAACACTAAATATGTATAATATTTACTGTAGAATGTTTTTTAGTAGTACATAGAACTTGAAACTTGATTAAAACGCATAACATGAAAAGTCTGTTAGAAAACTTATCAATTTTAATATCGTCAATATTTCAGATAGTGCCCTAAAAAATCCGGAGCAAGAAAATCCGCAAGAGCTACAACAAGAAAACAACAGCTGTTGTACAGAAAATAACCCTAATATACATTCTAAATCTGAGGAATCTTATTCTGACGGTATTAATTTAATATATGAAGACCAAAATATTGAGGACAGATTTAAAGAAAGTAATACGTCGGAAAACAGATTTCAATGGTTAATAGATCTTGATAATCGTAAAAGTTCCTTACCCAATTTTTGGTTAATCTTAAACGTTGAAAATGATTATGTCAATGTCTACTTTCATTGTAGGTAAGTAATAATATTCTTAAAGCAAAACATAAAATAATTTCATTTCATTATATTTTAAGATGAACTGCTTGCCTATGTACATACATAAATTTTATAATACAAATTTAAATAGGAAGTTTTTTAACAACTATTTGGTAATAAAAATTCGATTCTTTGCTTCTAATTTTAGATTATAATTTTATATATATATATATATATATATACGTATCAACTGAAAATTCTTTCTAAAAATCGATGAAATTGAAAATTGGTTGATATGTTTGGTTGCTCAAAATTTTGTAAACTACTACTATCAATTTTTTTTTAATTTTTAAACTAACTACAATTTATTATCCTTTTTATTTATGTATGTTTGACATGAAATGTAAAGATCAAAACTATCTTAGAAATGGACCATAATAAAAATTGTTATCATCAATAGGTTTTTAGAGATTATATCGCCTGAAGTAAATAGTTATTGGCATACTCAAGAAATGTTGGTCTCTCAAATAAAGAGTACTTGTCGTCGAGTAAACCAATATTTACTTCTGCAAAATCTTCACAAAACAAGTAAATGTTCGGAACTTCTAGAAACAGAATCAAGCGAAGATTATAACTGGAAATCAGAGACGACGAGTGAATTTAGTAATGCTGTACAAAGTAGAGATTTAATACAAAATTTTACCCCAGGAATGTTTCGATGTCGTGTTGTTTGGAAATTTACTTTTCGACTGCATCCTCGATTAAAAACTGGTCCAGGGAGATCAGGCCTTTCTCGAGGTATAAAAGTTCTACACGGTGTGCTTAATAGATTGGCTGTTAGTAACCGGAGTAATATGTTTGTATACCAAGAAAATAATAAAAACGTGTTTTACTTAAGATTACACGAACAAATTAGCGATGGAAAAACTTTACAAAACAAATTATCGGAAAGCGATGAACAACTTGTCGTTTCTCGGAGCAATAGTGTAGTCTCGTTATCACAAGTTAAGCTGAATGATAATGCCACGGCAAATGATACAAGACCTAGAGTTCGATCTTTTAGCGAAAAAGAATCAAACGTTTTAAATAAAACTGAAGATTCGATCATCTTAATGGTACATGGAATTTCCGACGCGGGACCGGAAGTTAAACGCGATTTGGTACAAGCTTTACAAAATCGCTTAGACGATGCGGTTCTGGAAGTTCTTTCTGTTATGTTAGCAAGAAATCCGATGTGTAAATTGACACCTGCAGACGTTCATTTTATTCAACCGCCAAAATCGCCAGAATCTATCATACGTTTAAATATACAGAAGCATTGCGTATTATACATAACTGCTTTAGAATTTTATTTGCGTCAGAATATACTTCAATTTTTGTATATACCAAAATATACTGATAACAGACCAGAATATCATTTTCAAGATTACTCACAACTCGAAGGATCTATCAAAAGAGTTTCTGAATCAGACATCTTTCTGTGTAATCAAAGTCACTCCAGTGGGAGTATAGGAATCGCTTGTATAGCTTTGGCAATTACAGGAGAACACGGTGAACCTATAAAATTATTAGAAAATGAATTCCCAATAGATAGTTTCCCTGAAACGATAAACGTAGAAGATTTTAAAAGTATCGTATCAACGTCAATTTATGATCAAAGTTCCGCAGAATCACCGCCTTTGATCGAATTTAAAATTTGGAAACAAGGCAGAGTTAATCTTGAATCTTTATTACAAAAGCTATGTTCCGCAGTTAAACATGCAATTTGGGACTTAGTTACAGAATATAAATTTTTGTTAACTCCTCTGACAGAACCACTTACAAAAGATGCTCAAGAGATATCTATTGAAAGTAAAGAAAATCAAACTTCGGTAAAAATTGATACTTTGCCAAAAATAATGCATGATTTAACAATTGATCGATTCGAGTCAGGTGAAGAGGGAAAATTACATAGTATCTACTGTGTAACTTTATCGCAATGGTTTCGATTTGCTTTAGAAATTGGAGTTCCATCGGTAAAAAGGCATGAAGTAATCCTTAATCACAGACATCCTATATCTACGATTATTACAGAGTTAGAAGCTATTATACAAGGTCAAGCACCGGATACATCCAGCAGATCTTTTGTCTTAAAAGACAGGCAACCCTTCATCGAAAAATATATTTCAAATGAGGAATTATTAACTAAACTAAAAAATAATAACTATTCTGTGTTAGAAAATGAAGGGAAGTTAGATTTGCCCGTTTACATACCATGTGATTTTAGTAAGGATGTACAAGGTACCTACACTAAATGTATTTTAATAGCTAGAAACTTTCATCAATGGAAAGCTTCGTTCAGCAAAACAGTACAGCCAGAATTACTTATCCCAAAAGGTAATTTTTCTATAGTCATAAGATAGAGGTCTTTTTTGATTACTATCCATTAAAACTGCTAGTATAAGAAATATTAAAAAGTTAACAAGTAAATATAGCAATTGTTTATTACAGATCAAAAACTTTTGCAAAAGTTTAATCCACTGATATTAGAATCTAATTTCGTATCAAGACAACGAATATTACTTGCGGAAGTTCGAAGTGATAATGTAAGTTAAAAGAAATATATGTAAATACTTATAAATAGGTGAAATTACTTTTCTTTGTACCATTAATTTCAAATTAAATTACAACCGTAGATAGCTTTTTATACGTATAATTGGTCAAAAGAGAAATCTGAAAAATTAATAAAGCAAACTACAAATTTGGGCACGTGGCTATCATCAAGATCAAACTTTTTTACAAACGTAATAATGCAAAAATTAGGTATATTCCACCATCGACCAATTTTCTCAAGGGAACATGCGAATTCACAATATTTGCAAATTATGGACATGGAAAGTCTTACAAAGTTTTCTGCTGTGCCACACAACGATGGGAAAGAGTGGATAAGATTGAATAACAGAACGCAAAATATAAAACATAATCAATTTTCATGGAATGAAGTAATTGGTCAAACAATGCGTGATGTAAAACCTAATAATTACTTTCATAGCAATATAGATCCGACGATAAAAGCAGTTTGTGATTTACAAGACTTGCGATTACGTGAAAAAAAGGTGAAAGGTAAATGAAGAAATGAAATTAAAGTTTATTCTATTTATTACATATGACTAATTTTTCTACTATTTAAATATTAATATATTACAATATTAATATTGCGATATAATAAATGTTATACGGTAAAACAGCACGATTAAATTTTGGAGCTAAATACTTATACAATTATTTTACAATTTTCAGAAGATTTAAACAAGCTATATGCAATGTGGCAAAATCGAAATACTGCTCCTAATATCCCAATCTCAATCGTCGCTTTAAATACTTTTAAACAATATTCTCGTTTAATACACTTTTGCCACACACCGTTATTATTTTTACCTTCATGGCGCTTACAGTCTGCGGCTACAAGAGATCACTCACTTTCAACACAATCGTCTTTAAATGCAGGCATCAACGTATGTCAACAACTATCACAACAAATGCAAAAAGGTCAAGATGAACAAACAAACCTTATAAAATGGCATAAAGAATTGTGCAGTTTGATGTTGTCAGAATACAAGCAATATCTTCACTCATTAGGCTTTAGTTCAGTGCAAATAGAATCACCTGATAATAGGTAAAGCTCTGCTAAAATTTAAATATCTTAATGTTCAATAAACAAATCAAATTTTTCAAAAACAGAATAATGTCAGACTATCTGCCTTCAAAAATGTTGATATTTATATTATGTCAATGCTAATAGGAATATACTTTAGAAACACTAGTTTAACTCCATAAATTTTCAATACGTACCCTTCACCTCTCTGAAAATAATCTCACGGAATAATATTTATATAATTAACTAATATCACTTTTCAGTTTTGAAGAACCAGTTCAGCAACAATCTTATTATCTCAAAAAGTCAATGCTTGGAGGAGTATTACTATTTGAAATTCACTTATCACAGCCATTTTTCATTGTTAAATTACATATTATTGAATGCAGTCGACTTCAAACAAAAGCCAGTAGCGCTTTAGTGAATCAAGTAAGTTATCTGACTTTTTTATTTTCTTGTACACTGTTTTTTGATATTAAACTAAATATGTTATAAAGTTTATTACAAACTTCAATTATGATTCCATGTGTATTTATAATTTAATTTCATAGAAAAATAAGATCTTAATTTTCTTATTTTTTTGATATGCAATAATTATATACTTCTCATTTGTTTTTTTTAAATTAAAGAATATAACAAAATTTTAATTTGTTACAGTTTATGCTAAGTTTCGTGGATGCATGTGATAAAATTAAAATTAGTATGCATCTACATTCATTTACATATGATTTTCATTTACGTTCCATCCATTCGTACATAGCTGGGACTGGACCTTTGTTAGTACAGCAAGGTTATCACTTGATTCATTTTCTTGATGATTTCAACAAATATTATAGCAAAGCACCAAATTACGCGAGAAATCTTATATACAGTGGTAAGTGAAATAAAATAAAATATTTCTAGTTTTAAATCATTTAAAATAAATCACTAGTAATCTATCATAATCGAAATTAATTTCATCACAATAATCATAATTTGATTGAAAATTAACTTTAGACAAAATATTAGCTTTGAAATAAAAGTAAATAAAAAACATCAACGGATTGAAATATTTTCAATTGAATGAGGTATTCTAAAAATAATTTTAGTAGAAATTTGCGAATATAAAATATACTATCTATTATTAAATAAACGAAATACAATGGTATTTGATAATGTATTTATCTTTATATTGCCACGAATAATTTACAAACACTGAAACTCGTTTCTAATGACAGAAACTGTTACTGTTACATATTTATTAAATATTTTACTTAGCGGGTACTATTTCTAACTGTAATTGTAAATCTCTCTTCTAAATTTTAATATTTCTTTTAAAATACGTTGTATGTGATTTATTATCGCGAAAGGCACAAATAAACAAATTAGTAGTTACAATAAACGTATTTTTATATTTTAGATGTAGTGACTATTCGCAATTTAGCTATATCAGGTCGGACCTTATATTCTTACTTATTATCTCATGAGAAGACTTATAATATGCGTGTATTTATAATGAAAAGTGATCTTCAAGATTCTGAAGAAAGTGAATATGTTCTAGTAAGCTTAAAAAGTACTCCTTTAATTAGTTACTGCGACGCACAAGACACTAGATACACCGATGATTTCGATGTTGTTCTGATTGTATCACATTTAGGACAGCCTCCACAAGTAGAAAAAACCGAAATTACTTTAAAATACTATTTAATGTTAACAAGCAAACGAGAATTATATCCAAAGAGAGAAGTAGAAAACAATAAACTTGGGAAGTTTCGTACGGTGTACAGTGTCGAAAAATCTCCAAGTACTTATACTGAGGCTGTTATGGATACTATAAACGAATCTTCTTCAGATCTTCAAGAATGTAAACAAGATTCAAATGATAAAAAGAGTGATACTAAATTATACAGTGCTACTTTTGGTACCAATTGTAATAATACAGGAGCACCAACACCACCACCAGTACCTAATTCTCCATTAACTCAAAATGTAAATCCTCCAAGTGTTTCGGTGAATTCTTCATCGCCACACTTCATTCAAATACGACAAGAATCGATTAATTACTTAGGTTATTATTCCTCGCACGAGCAACTCATGCAACAAACAATAATGTCTCAAGCAAATGCGGCTCGCATGCATATAATGAATATGATAAAACGCGGAGCATTACAATGTAGAACGCATCTTTTATGGAATAAATTATTAGAAAGTAAATCTGCAATGAATTATAGTGAATTCTCCGAACTTTGTTCTTTGGCTCACGTTGAACCTTTATTAAACTTGGATCCAAGATTGAGGCCATTTATTAATCAACCAATTTCTTGGTATCAAACTTTATCAAAGGTTTTGCAAAATAAATATCAAGAACATCATAAACAATTCAATACACCAGATGGAAATATTACTCATCTACTGATATTACATCCAAGTTTCTTTCAAGTTTTCATGATGTTAACTATAGATTTACACGCCTCACGAGGGGTTTGTATCATTTTTTATGTTTTTATTGCTTATGTACTTTATATACACATGCAACATATAATTAAAATTATTGATAATTTTTCATTTATTTTCAGGATTTGTACGCAGTTTACTGTAAATCAGAAGAAATGATTAATGCCCCATGTTGTATAGAAGACACATATAATTTAATAGAAGGTTTTGTAAATGCTTGCTGTTTTAATTTGTGGATGGGTCTCTACAGTTAATAGTAAATGACATTCCAAAGAAAAAATTTTCCAAATACTTGTACTTATTATTTATACGTTGTATAACTAACATACATGTGACACTAATTTTATTGTTTAAAAAAATTATGTATATTTTCGTTGTTTGTTATCTTATACTATATTTCATTGCTGTAATTTGTATAAAAAATATATTTTTCTAATTTCCAAAAATTTAAGTTTATAATCTATTGTTCGTCCGTTCGAAAAATAATTTTCAGTCTCTTATCTATATTATTTCATCAATTTTATATTATTAACAAAACCACCATTTACTATCAATCGCGAGTATTATATCATTACAGACGAAGTATAAAATCCGCATATATATAAATACATACATATGTATATAAACAGTTGCAGTCAAGGTGGAGGGTACTTGAGACTATTGAGGTTACGCGGTAAGGATGTGAAGACATCTGGTTGCCATCCTGCCCGCGATGTGTGGCCCGGTCCAGGCAGAGAGTCGGCCAACGTAACATCCTCCCCGCGTTGAGAGGGTACCGATCAAAAGTTCTGTAAAAGAGAAATTAATTGGTTGTCCCATCCAACTCCTTTTCGATTGCTGGTTATCCATATTCCGCTGAATCGGGCTCGCTCGGTAGTGTGACGAGCCGCTTGGCATCTCGATCCAAGATGCTCATTGCTGTATGAACTGCGGCCGTCCGTATGATGTCGTCGTCCCCAGGGTGAGCTTGGTGACGCGGCCGAAGAACTGTTGCGTTGAGGGCATGTTGTCTCCCTCGTAATCTAGATCGCCGTCGTCCTTGTCATCGTCGAGAGATTTTTAGTTGAAGTTCACGAAGTTTTGTGGTTTGGTTCTTATCCCTGATTGAGCCGTGATGTGGCAGGTAGTAACTGTTGTCTGAGGGGTGACTTGTCTTGGAAATGTGAAAGATGCCTGTAGTTGGTTGGGAGGCTGGGCTCCCCCCGATGACCCGCCCGAACCGCGTTCTCTTGATGATGATCCTTGGTGGAGAAGGAGCGTTGGGCGTCGTGATTGGGACTTGTTTTGACATTGTGGAGTGTAGCGGCGTCGTTGCAGCCAAGGGTGACTTCAGGGAGAAGTTTGTGGTCTGAGACTTATTCGGTACAACGATCTGCGAACTCAGTAGAGAAGCGTTGAGGTCCGATGGAATATTCTGTAAATTACCGATGCCATTTGAGTGATTAGTCACGGTAGTAATAATACGGAAATTATTCTGATTCGGGCCAATTGCAGGTGTGGCTTATCTCTGAGGTGGCGAAGGTGGAGTTTTCACATTATGTCTAGGAGAATAACTGTCCAATGTAATGTTCTTAGTCTCAGGTGGTACAGGTGACGTGATGTAAGAGAGATCATTGAACGTCGACACGTTGTGATGGACGTTCATCGTGGGTGTGTTGATCGAGATAAGACTGCTCCTGGGCGGTTTGATCATAGTGGATTTCGAAACGATGTTGACCTTGTCGTTCTGGATGGGACTTAACTCGTTACTATCTCGGTTGTGAACTACGGTTAAAGAGTCATGAATGTTCTGTAACAGATTAAAGGAGTTCAATGTCTGAGACGACTTGTCGCCAGGTGAGGTATTTTCTTTCTCCTGGTCTAGAGGATTGTTGGAGGCTGATAGATTCCAGGTGGTTTATGGCGTTGGATAAGACTGTCAAGATAATGAGAACGCGAACTTGATTGTCGTCAAGTCGCGTGTAGGTGCCGGGCTGCGGGTGTCATGCAATGAGTTGCGCGTGTCATGCGACGAGATCGGAGCTAAATTTAATCAGATATTTTCCTTCGGCGGAGTATGAATGTTGTTGTTGCTATTTAAATTATTGTTACTTCCCTGCAAGTCTTGCCGCTGCATTCCGGTGGTTGTGAATTCGCCATAGTCTTGGGAATTTTGGTTGGGGAAGGATTGATTGCGATGAGTTTTGATAATCGTTCATCCAGATCTAAAGAGAGCTCAAGTAACTTTTCATAGACAATGGTAAACTGTATTTGAATGTCGTCGACTTATTTTCGATATGACATTAAGAGGTTTTTTGCTGGTCCGACTGTTCGTATCCGTCGGGCAGTTTTGACACGGACTGGAATTGCTCGTTTAGATTGCTTGGTTCCCGAACCAAGGGGGTAATTTCTTTTGCGTTTGCCGTCATTACAGTAGGAGATTTTATATGCATGCTTCGCGATGAAGATACTTTGTTAATAAAGGTGGTATTCGTGAGGTGTGATAGATAATTCCCGATGCGGAGTTGTTCCGGTTCAGAGATGTTTCGATCCTTAATTCAAATGTCGGATCTATGTAGAAGCGTGTGGTGGCATTGGTCGCATATACGACAAGATCCGGCGTGAAAGCGTGTATCCTATGATCAGACAATTGGTACACGCTAATATCTCTTCGACGGCCATCAGACGTTCTTCGATGGTTTTCGTCCTGAAATTATTGCAGCTCCAAATTTTGTGTGGCAAATTGGACAGAGTGACGGAGGTTGCGACGTGACAAATGCATGCCCACGTGTTTGGCGTGTCGTTCTTGTAGGTTCCATGACCTGACATCGATCGTTCAAAAACTTCAGGAATTCTTTGAACGTAGGGAATGGTGTGGATTTTATCTTGTCCTTCCATATTAAATCGGTTTCCAGATCTAATTTAGAGGTGCATAGATACAATAACAAGGTATCTGCGGTTGGTTGTCCAAGTGCTTCCAAGGACTTGTAATGTGATTCTAGCTTGGTTGTATAGGACTGCAAATCTCGATGTGTTGTACGTGATAAGGAGGCTGTATTAATTATCTCCTGCAAATGTTTTTCTACGATCTTAGCTGGTCTGTTGTATCTTTGTTCGCAATTTTGTCAAAAAATTTCAAATCTAATATAGATTTTCAAAGTCAAAACTTGTTTGTGATAGTTCCTCTGCATTTTTTCCTTATTCTACAATATCTTAGCTTTAACTTTAAACAAGATTCATTGTTCTATCTTATTTCTATCAAAAGTTCTGCAATTTTTACACAAAGATGAGCATTCTACTTCAATGGGTTTCGGGAAGACTGCGATCGCATATGATGCGGCACTGTGGTGTAGTTACATAGCGTCATGTGAGTGAAGTGCATTTTAGGAGTAGATGTATGTAGAGTCAAGGTCGAGGCGCGGAGAGATGAATTTGAGAAAAGTTTGCAGAGCTCTCCCTAACGCACTAAGGTAGACCACCATTTAATCTGCCAGGATCCGGCACTAATTGAAGGAAGATGTCTATGAAGATTTCCTCTACGTAAAAACAGGGTGCCTAAAATTATTATAGTAATGATTCCAACATTTATTAACTCTATTTGAATCGGGTCGGATTTCTTTTGAGCCATGTTTTTGGTCCAATTGTAATAACAGTTAATCAGCATGCGATAAAATGCAATATTATTTTCTGTATAAACTACAAATAAATAAAATGTAATAAATTTATAGAATATGTGCATTTGTTCTTTCCCTTATATGCTATGCTAAGCGTTTTAAAATAAAATTCGGTATCTTCTGACTTCAGCATAGATCAAAAGTAACACAGATCAGCTCACTATGTCGCTGTTTTTGGACAATAGTTCGAGAATTAAGAATGGCGTATCATAATACTATCAGCAATCATTTCGGTAAGTTGCATTGGCTTACTGTCACTCAATGAAGTCCGGAATAACTAATGTTTGGCGTAGAAATTTCTGCAAATTTATAACATTTAACATAACATATTTTTGCTACTGATAACCGTTGCTATTTTAGTTCAAGAACTTGCTTTTTTTCAGACTCGTTTAGTTTTTTCTCGCGTCCCATACTTACAAATTTCTATAATGTTGTACTGTAATCTTTACTCGTTGATAGATCATGAACCACTGAGCAATTTCTAAACATATTAACAGAATGTGTTATCATTTCGACCTTAGTATGGAACAGTTTTTTTTTTGTTGTATACAAACATCTACAACATTGTGACTTATTTCCAGCAAGCCGCATATTCTGAGCTCATAATGATTTGATATTATACGTTACAGATGAAAAACTTTACACGTGTCATTGAGAAATTGGAGATAGCACACCTGGGTTATCGTTTTGACGAGGAGTGTAGTATATACACAGATGAGTAGGGGATTGCCGATGCAATATTAAGAAAATCAACCAAGAAATGTGCATTGAGAATGAAACTCTTTAGTAGCGAACAATCGAACTATACGCAAATTTATTTTCCGAGGCTCTTGATGAGAGAAACGTGCGTATGCACGGCATGAAGAAAACTGTGCATTTAGACTAGCGGTGATCAGCGTAAGGTAAGGGCGAAAAAACAAAAACTACTTAAAAATTTAATTAAACACTAGAAATAAATTGCTTTTTTTGTATTGATTATAGAAGCAACAATCAGGATACCAAAAGGAACTAACAGCAATGACCTTCTTGGAAATGATTATACAATACGATAAAAACTGAGACTATTTATTATAAAATAATTATATAACATGTATGTAGGTAGAATTTCAATGAATTTCAATGAATCATTAGTCTAATAGCATTTTACAATATTATTATCTATCCTTTTCACTATACAAATCTACAAAATCTTACAAAAAATCAAAAAATAAAAATTGAGAATTAGTTAAGAATACGCGAAATTTAAAGGCGAATTACATAAAAAAGACCACGAAATAGCTTTCGAAAATTCCGAGAAATGATGTCAAATTCCAAGAATTATCGAAATAGTGCCACCTCTTATAAAATTATATTCTTTTGATATAAAATCGAGATTCTGATAAATAATTTATCGCTAAACCAAAAATTTCAACTTCGAAAAATTTCTGGAATATAATATCATTTTCAAGGATCGGCGAAATTGTGCCACCTCCTATACTAATTTTTAATTTTCTCGGAGAAGATCACGCTGTTTCCAAGAATTTCAAAATGTTTCGAATACCTCTCATGATATTTTATTCTCTTAATACTTATCAATACTTACCAATTTTCTCGAAATCTTTTGTCTCTTTTTATAACTTATTCTTTAAACTTATGAGAATTGAAAAAGATTTGAGGATCGTGGATGTTGAAAAGATTTTATATGGTTAGGCGTCCATTTGCAAAATTAGATTGTTTTATTTAATTCAATTCATAAGTTTACAATAATAGTACAATTTTACAATGAGTTCTTAATTTTCTTTATAATAATCTAATAACTTAAAACTATTCTAGTATAGCGTTGCGCTTCCGCTGCACATTTTCTAAACGTCTGATTTTAGCCAATTTCGTACTTTTGGTTGAATTTCTCCCATGCTCTCCGGCAATCACTTTACTCATCGAGTCTCGCTCGGGCAACCGAGGCGAACAGATGTGCGTAGGCAAACGTGTGCTCCAGTCAAGTGATTCAGAGAAGTGCTACGAATAGTGTTAGTGACAAACAATGCAACAGCAGATATCAACGATCAAGATTGCAACCAATGGAGAAAAATATTACATAAAAGGGTCATCAGATTTACCAGGCTTACAGCAACAACAGCAAAATAATAACAACCAAAATGATATGGAAATAGAAGAAATGGAAGAGCAGCGGAGACAGGAGGAGTGCAGACACGATAACAAAATAAGTTACCAGGACGAAAACTGGAAGCTAGCAAAGACTAGCAAAAAACGTAAAATAATTCCAGACACAAATGCTGCAGGAAACCCAGATACAGGAAAGCAGCGATGGCTGCAAGAATTACCTTTAAGAAACTCCTTCAGCTCACTAACGGAAGAAATAGACAATGACCCGACAAGCAAAACCACAACTAAAACACCTTACATATCAAAACCACCACCAATATTTGTTGAGGCCCAAATAATAGACCCGCTTATTGATCGACTAAACAATGTAGTCGGGAAGGATAACTACACAATAAAACAAACAAAATTAGAACAAGTAAAAATTCAAACAAACACCCCAGAAGTTTATAGGAAAGTGATAAATGAACTAAAGGAAAAAAATGCTATATACCACACGTACCAACTCAAAACAGAAAGGAGCTATAAAATAGTTATAAGAGGTTTACATCCAAAAACTAACACAAAAAAATTAAGTGAAGAATTAGGAAAAATTGGCCATGAAACAAGAGCAATAAACAATATGACAAGATACGATACGAAGCAACCATTGCCACTATTCTTAATAGAACTGGAACCCAGAACCAATAACAAGGAAATCTATGAAATCAAAAAAATACTAAATACAATTGTAACAGTGGAACCACCACGCTACAAAAAAGATATACCACAATGCATGCGGTGTCAACAATACGGACACACAAAAAATTATTGCAACAGAAGCCCGGCATGTGTTAAATGTGCAAAAAATCACCTAACAATACACTGCCCATACACAGGAAAAATAGAACAAGTTAAATGCTATAATTGTAACGGAAACCACCCAGCCAGCTACAAAGGATGTGAAATAAGGAAACAAATACAACGTAAACTGTTTCCTCCACTTCGCAACAGATCACACAATGACCATCAACCACAACAAAGTATAACGGATAACGAAACAACATTGAAAGCACAACAGGAACTAAACGCTATAAGCAGAAACATAGATCCCCAAGGTAAACGAAGCTACGCACAAGTAACTAAAAACATTAGCAAACCAACGCTTGCAATCAATCAGAATGAAAACAATAACATCGAAGACGTTACAGACATCAAAGAAATGCTCAAACAATCCATTAAAGGTACGGAAATGTTAGGAAAAATGGTAAGTGATCTAAACACAATACTAAGACAACAAGCACAACAAACAACAATCATGTTACAGCTACTCACTAACTTGCTAAGTAAAAAATAGAGATGGACATTTTGAAAATAGCAGTCTGGAACTCCAATGGCTTGCAACAGCGAGCCCACGAAACTAAAATATTTTTGTATAAAAATAATATTGATATACTACTTGTCTCAGAAACACATTTCACCCTAAAAAACTACATGAAAATACCGTACTACACCATATACGATACCAAACATCCCTCAGGTAAAGCACATGGAGGAACTGCAGTAATAATAAAAAATGACATCAAGCATCACTTACATAGTCAAACAAATCAAGAACACCTACAAGCAACCACTGTCACAATACAAACCAATGACAATTACTTCCAGATGTCAGCAGTATATGCACCTCCGAGACACAAAATGACACTTAAAAAATGGGAAGAGTACTTCCAATCCTTAGGCGACAAATATATAGCGGCAGGAGACTTTAATGCAAAACACACATTATGGGGTTCGAGAATTAGCACACCGAGAGGTAGAACATTGGAAAAATACATTAGAAGCAGCAACCTCAACGTACTATCTACAGGAAAACCAACGTACTGGCCGACAGACCCCAATAAAATACCTGACCTGTTGGATTTTGCAGTAACAAAAGGGCTAAATGTAAGCAAATTAAAAATAACAACCAGCCTCGAGCTTAACTCCGACCATACACCAATTATAATAGAATATACAAGCAAACCACTACTTTATAACAAGTCAGAGTCGCTTTGCAATAAAACCACCAACTGGCAAACTTTCAAAGAACTGATCGAAAACAAAATCAACTGCAATATCCCGTTGAAAACACCTGAACACATTGAGCAGGCAGTAGCAACTTTGACAGAAATAATACAGGAAGCAGCGTGGGCAACCACCACCTATGAAACAAATAGCAGGCAATCAAAAATTATTCCGCAGGACATCCTAGACAAAATCAGGGAAAAAAGAAAAGCGAAAGCAAAATGGCAAAAACAGAGAACACGAGAAAACAAGAAAAACCTAAATAAACTTGCAAAGGAACTAAAGAATAAAATAAGGGAACATCATAATAACGAATTCTCAAAATTCATCGAATCACTATCCGCGCATGAGAATACCGACTACTCCCTATGGAAAGTCACTAACAAAATTAAGAAAACAGTAAAAACAATCCCAGCAATCAGAAAAATGGACAACACATGGGCTAGAACCAACGAAGAACAGGCAGAAGAATTCTCAAAGCACCTACAAAATATATTTTCGCCGTATGAAATTGATAACAGCATCCCTGGATGGCAAACAAATGAAGAAGTGGAAAATGCCAGCAACACAACTGATAAACGCTGCACCATACTCAGCACAACAGCGCAAGAAGTTACAAACTTAATTGAGGCAACAAAGACAAGTAAAGCACCAGGATTTGACTTGATCAATGGGAAAATCTTAAAAAACCTTCCCCCAAAGGCAATAAGACTAACAACGATAATATTTAACGCAATTCTAAGAATACAGTACTTTCCTACACTATGGAAAATAGCACAGATAGTGATGTTACCCAAACCAAACAAAAACCCACATTTAACTGCATCCTACAGGCCGATATCATTACTACCTGCGTTTTCCAAATTACTAGAGAAAATAATATATAACCGCTTAAAACCAACAATAGAAAAAGAAAAACTAATACCGAACCATCAATTTGGATTCAGGAATAAACACTCCACAATAGAACAAATGCATAGACTCGTCAATGAAATCTTACAGTCGCTTGAAACAAAACAATACTGCACAGCACTCTTTATGGATATCGAAAAAGCATTCGACAAAGTTAACCATGAAAAACTTCTTCAAACAATCAAAAAGCAATTTCCAGAACAAATCTACAAACTACTCAAATCCTACTTAAACAACAGAACCTTTGTAGTAAAAATAAATGATGCATACTCTGAAATTAAGGACATCAAGGCAGGAGTACCGCAAGGAAGTGTCTTAGGACCAATATTATACACACTATACACGGCAGATATACCAACAACTGTCAACAGTAAAACACTGACGTTTGCGGACGATACGGCCATACTAGTGAGGCATGCAAATCTAGAAACGGCCGCCGCACTACTACAAGAACACACTACAAAAATAGAAAAATGGCTGCAAAACAAACAAATAAAAGTGAACACCAGCAAGTGCAACCACATAACATTTACACTTAGAAAAGGAAAAACACCAGATATTCAACTGAACGGCGCCCACATAGCACAATCAAAGCAAGTCAAATATCTGGGAATAAATTTAGACACACGCCTTACATGGAAGCACCATATAAAATCAATAATAAACAGAATAAGTGCAAAAAGGAAGCAGATGTACTGGTTAATCAATAGAAAATCTAAATTAAGCACAATGAATAAACTAAATATATACAAAACAATAATCAAACCAATCTGGACATACGGAGTCCCATTATGGGGGACGGCAGCAATGAGTCACATAAGCAAAATAGAAATAGAGCAAGCAAAAATCTTAAGGACAATAGTTAACGCTCCATGGTACGTCAGAAATGAAGACCTACGAAAAGATCTAAAAATTCCAACAGTCAAAGAGGAAATCGCTAGATACGCAAAAAAGTACAAAGAAAGACTTGCAGCACACCCAAACCAGCTGGCTGCTGAAACAAATAAAACCAAAATAGAAAGAAGACTGAAGAGGAAGCATCCCGCAGACCTCGAAATAGAGATGCAATAGGAAACCTAGAAGATGGAACCCCGCTGGGGGTAACCATCCACATGCTATATTTTATTTATTTCTATTTATTTTTATTTTTTATTTTTTATTCTTTTATTCTCTAAGCTATAACATTTTACCAAATGTCCTTCTGGACAAATTGTAAAAATTTAATAAAACAAATAAAAAAAAAAAAAAAAAAAAAAAAAACTTTACTCATCTCCGGTATATGTTCGTAACATTGCATCTGTTCATGCGCACGTATTAGTTCTAGGTTCTATGATGTAATACCGTATCATAACCTATATTTCGATTGTTTTTGTAACTCGTGCTCTTCGAAGCAATAATATAGACTAATATTTTCAAATAATGACTGTCGAAAGTGAAAAAAATGAAAAACAATCAAATTCTGAGAAATATAGTAATATTGAAGGAATAGAATATTCTGATCTTTATCCAGGCAGAAAAAATCGAAGTGGTGAAAAACAATCTCGTACTTGGTTTGATGTAATTACTTTTAATGAAAGAAGGAAAAATAACGAGAAAATAAACTGTGAAATTAATGTTTATAACTGTGTAAAAAAGAGTAAGATTCTTCTATCTATTTCTAAACATTTTTTTAATAAGTTTGTTCTACTTTGAATTTACTATATGGTTATTATATTTTTCAAGTGTCAACTATATTTGCTATATATTTTTTTTAAATTAAAAACTGTCATTATGAAAAAATTTCTCCGGAGCAAAATTGGAAAACTCATATTTAATATTATAATCTTGCTTGTATAAACAAATATTATATTATACAGTATATGCTATATATTAATCAAAGAATTATATAAATAATAAATTATATATATTTTAGGTCCTCTAGTGAAACTAATGTTAGCAGCATTAAAAAGTTCAGGATGGTAAGTAATATTTAGATTTTATGTACTTTCTTATTCTGTTGTACTCTAAGAAGTAACTAAGTGATAGATAATTTCAGTGAAGTTGATCTTGCTCGTCATATTTCATGTGAAGTATGTGATAATACAGTTACTGGTGGTTATGATCCTGACACAAATCAGGTAAATGTTATTAAAAATCTTTGTATGTATCAATATATAAGTAATATAAAATATTTCATATTTTTTAGATTATAATTTGCCAAAACATTGCTAAGAGCAGAAATCAAGTTCAAGGTACTTTAAGTCATGAGATGATACATATGTTTGATTATTGCCGTAACAAACTTGATCTAAACAATGTAGATCATTTAGCTTGTACGGAAATAAGAGCAGCAAATCAATGTCATTGTAGTTTTCTTGGTGCATGGTATCGAGGAACTGCTTCACCTTTTCATATTAAAAAAGCACATCAGGTAAGTATTGTACATATATTGTACATATTGTACAAAATATTCCTCGTCATGCAATTAAAATATATTCATCCCATTTTATATTATAGAATATATCATAATCATATTATACAGTTGTTATTATAGTTATATTTTTGCTTTAGGACTGTGTTATAGACAAGGCTGTTAGGTCACTAATTGTTATAAAAAATATATCAAAGGAGGAAGCAACGAACGCTGTGATGCGAGTTTTTACCAAGTGTTACAATGATTTAGAACCCATTGGAAGACGACTTCGACGAAATTCAATGGACATGGAGAAAGCATACTATGAGGGGCCATATTATGGATATTCAGAATAAAATTTTTTTTTACAAAAGTGCTCTCAAGTTATGTACCTCAAAATAGTACACTTACTAAGAAATAATATGATTTTGTTATATCATTTTAATACTCGTCTATGAAACTAATTATTATCATTCTTATTATTCTCATTATGATAGTATATTTAATTGTATATTTATTCTGTATATACATTTAACCTTTTAATGATAATTTCGAAGATTTCCATATGAAGCAAGAAAAGTATGATTTTTGTTGATAATTTTATGCGAGAAGTTTTCGAAGACAAAAACATCTTTGAATCGAGACTTTAGCCTAAAAATTTATTTATTTGATCAATTTAACCATTATTTTATCGAAAAACGTAGCATAGAGCCTATATATTCACACCATAGTAGGCGTGAAGTATAGCTTGGCGATACCTAAGATTTATATCGTTTGCCGGATCGTGTATGCAGAAATCCTTGAGGTCGGGAAGACTCGGGTGTACGTCGATGGACTGTAGTTTTCACGAGATGGGAGAAGACGGTATGAATTTCTGATGTAACAGTCGTCTGGAGCGATTCTACTTTTAGTCTAACTACGTATCTACCTACCTACCTTATCCTATGACGGGCGTGACGATATATCCTCAGTTATTCTGGGTGGCTCTTCCGCAGTTTAGGTTTCCGCAACTGAGTCTTACGATCGATGTAACGCGTCTTCGACATTAGGCTATTAGTAATAATTGAAATTAAGAAGGTACAGAATTGCTTCCACAGCGTGCGGATCTCTTCACTTCTGTCACCCAAGAGTTACGAGGAGGTCCTCTTTGCAACTCAAATTTACGAGCACTAAATTTATAATTTCTATTTATCTCTACTTTGTCGCCTGAATAGAATCTTCAACTATTAACAAGAACTTATATTAAAATCCTTATATTCAATAATAAAGAGTCGAAAATTGATATGATTATTACAAATCTTATATGCTATAAGATACATTAACAATGATAATGCTAAGAATTGACAACGCAATGAAAATAGCGACACATACGAGAATTCGCAATGAAAGAATGAGTCAGGTCTAGTAATACAGGCTCTTTTATATCTTGCTCATCGCTGTATGTGAAATGCTGGTCTACGTGAAGATGTAGCTTCTTCTTGATGGATGTTGATATTGAGATTGACAACGGGGCTCACGTTCGCATACCTGGATCTCGGGTGTCATATACGAAGAAGCGAGAGATAAAAAAATGCTTATGTCGGTAAAACAACAAGGCGTCGGTAGGCCGATATCACAACGTATTCTACCGATAATTATGTATTGCTATCTATCCGTATATACTCTAAATTACTATTACTTTTGTATCCAATAGATGGCAGCACATGATTTGTCCATAGACACGTAACACGATAGTGCGTGACAAAAATAGACATATACCGTGTATGAAACAATAAGCGCAATAATGTGAGGCAAGGATAGACGTATATCGCGTGTGGTACAAAGAGCGAAATATTGTGTAATAAAAATAGATATATATGTATGCATATATATCTTATATATATGCTCATGTTAGACAAGGGCAATAGTACCGATCAATCAGGAACAAGTGTGCACGATCGCAAAGTGGTATTTGCTTCCTACTTTACGGAGAAGAATTTCATTTTTCAAAACCGAAATTACATTGCAGAAAATAAATACATCACATCATTGAAATTCAATATCGAAGATACTACGAAAAATAATAGAAATTCTTTTTTCCTAATAGATTTTTATAATATTTGCGTATTTAATATTTAGGATATATGATGATAGATGATTTTCATTGAAAATATAAAATGTTTCTGGAGTATCGATAAAATATTAATAGAATAAGGAATTTGATAGGCAAGAATGAGCTGCACAGAAGGTTGGGTTTTTGTTGCTCCCATTCAACAGGCAGTAATTACAGACATCATAAACGCTGGCCAAGCCCAGAGTTTAGAATGAGCGCTTGAAGAAAAGTTTCCGCGCGAATTTTTCCCTGAAATTGGAAAAGTTTAATTGCTTCTAAAAGATATTTGATGATTTTCCTAGATCCTGGAGATTCTATTCGACGTTCCTGTTTCTCTATCTCGGTGTTAATTTTTAGGAACTCTAATCTTTGTAGGTTCTTATGTATATTTATTTATCTAATTTTAGTTGTATCTTTTGGTAGATGCAGGATTCTTGTTAACTAAAGAAACATAATACATATTTACATCACTCGAAAATATTTACAGCTATAGATGTGGAACATTATTATAAATTAATATCCGCTTACGAAAACTTACAAAAAGAGCAAAATTGTATTTTCTGATAATTTATTTCGCTTTTGTACCGATAATTTTGTCTTTTAATCTCAAAATAGATTGGTTTCATGGAGAAGTAGATGGATTGCCATAGCAGATGGAAACGAATGAGTTTCTCTAGGAATAAAAATAATTACAGCAAACACTGGTTGATGTATGAGCGACTGCAGTAGATTTAACAAGATAACAATCTTTCAATTTTTTTTTAACAACACATTTTATTTCGATTCGACTATTTTTATTAGTTGAACATACATATCAATTATGTTCGTTCTTAATTTTCGCTATACTATTTCATATTCTATATTCTATATTGAATTACTAGATTCAAAATATTTTTTGTAAAATTTTAATCAACGTGGAAATTCTACGAAATGATAGTACAATAATCAATGTTAATTTTCGAGGTAATTTTTGCAATAATAAATTATTATACAAAAGTAAAAGATTGGAAAATATAAAGTTTCTTTATTTTTCGTTTCTATTCATTAAACAGGACTCGCGAGACTATTCAAGTTAATTGGGCTGTCGAGATCACCGGGTATAACGGAGAAAGCATTCAATTAGTCAGTAGAACACGTGTTAAATATGAGCCGAGAAACACGAAGAAATAACTTATAGATGTTCGTTAAAAGAATATATTGCGTCGTCAGCTGTAAACTTGTACATTATACTTTGTAATTTAATATTTCCACGCAAGGTGCTTTTCTTTTTTGACTTTTTATATCGATCGTAATTTCGAATAATTATGTGCTACGTTGCACTAAAAAGGATTTAGTATCTCCTCTCGTAATAGCTTTTATTTTATTTAAACGAGTATCGATGAAATTTCCCTACGAGGACAAAGGATTATCATTTGATTTCCATATAACACTTTAATTTGAAATTGATAATTGTTACAAGTAGTCTATTATCAGGAAATAGAGTAGAACGTTAAAGAAATAAGAAATAAAGTGGAATGTAATAGATATAGATGCATAGATCTTGAAACATATATAGCGTTATAGTGTTAAATGTTGTCCATAAATTTATCCGTAAATTATCTTAAGTTTCACAAAACAAAGACTGACTCTTTCTAGCGTCAAAGTTATTTTATTCTTCCTTTTTGCTATCTCTGAGAATACCCACTCCTCCGGATTTTGCCATTTTACTCTAATTGCCATACATAGCTCATCTGTTGTTTTATACTTTTTCTTCAAAACGATTATTACTATATATTGTTACCTTCGTTCTATTTTGACCGCAATTCACGTGGAATTTTCTGCTTCGAAGCGTTCGATATGGCCCTTTAAAACGAAAGATAGCATCGACCGAGGTAAGAAGAAGAAGAAGAAGAAGTAGAAAGAGAAGAAGAAGAAGAAGGAGAAGAAGAGGAAGGAGAAGAAGAAGCAGGAGAGAAAGAAGAAGGAAGAAAATGTACGACACGGACCATGTGGGACATGATAAATCGTTCGGGTATCTCTTTTCTCCGATTGCCCGTGTAACATCGCCATCGTAGAGGCACGAAGTGCTACCATATTACTTCGTTTCGCTCGACCTGCTACTTTTTTGCCGCGTTTAAAAGAAATACGCCTTTACTTCCCATAACCTGGCGATCTTTTTCAATCCTCTGCGAATTGTCACATGTCAGGGCGCGGGCTGAAAATTGCATTTTCAATAATTCATCGAAACATACGTGTGTTACTCCGATCTGTGAAGGAAACGAATAAATTATTTTGTGAAAAGACAAAGTGAAAATCAAACGGAAAACTTGTGAATCTAGTTTGTTTTAATAGCTGAAAAGATCGAGTTTTATGGAAAAGATCAAGCTCTGTGAATATAAAATATTGATATATTGATCTAGGTGAAAAGTCTGAAGCTTTTAAACGGAAACACGAATGTTACGTATTAAGTCGCGACTATCGTGAGATTTTCTTGACGCATCTATGCGGCACAGAAGCGACACACACTTCGTATACATCGTAAATTTCATTCAACGTTGATAAATCCTCGAACCTTAAATCCAGCGATTAAAGTTTTCGCGTGAAAATGATCTGTTATTAACGTCCTCGTGCTAACTTTTTCTGCAATCCGCTCACGAGAGTCATCTATTTCAGTTCATTCGTCATTTACCACCAGCAGCATGAACGTCGCGTCGTTGCTTCATGTGTACAGTACAAATACGAACGGCCGTTTCTTGCCGACTGACTTTTTCTGATAAATGTGCTTGACGAATGCTAAAGAACACGTCTCTCCTTCATTCCTTGACTTCTACGCTCCATCGTCCCGATAGTAGAAAATTCCTGCCTATTGCGAAGCCCTGCAATTTTTTCGCGACATCCAACCGAGTTTTCAAAACTCGGTGCACGTGCTCTGTCAACCTGATAACACAAGATAACAAGGGGAAGGAATACGCTTTTCTTGACTCGAGAAATGTTCCACATTTCACTACTACGAAATGAAAGTTACTCGTTGAAAAGTTGTTCTCTGTCACATACATTTTTACTGTTACTAATAATGGACAATTATAAATTACTAACTTAATATTAGTATAGTTGCATTTTAACTAATCTTTATTTTCTGTTGTCTTTACTTTAATATAACAAGTATTCCATGTACTCTAACAATTTCGGTATACAGAATCGGCAAGTGTAAGTTTTCAAATATACGAACATATATCAAAAATGGACAGAAATATTCTTATATTATATTATAATTCTTATATTTATTAATATCCATAATATCAAGAATTGTGTTACGAAGAAGATAAGGAACGAGTACTGGGAGGAAAAGGAAGGATCCTTTCTCTACTAAAAATTCATATGTCCCGCGTGTATCAGAAAAATATAGACACGGATGTGATCTTTGAAAGCCAGAGAGACAAGGGTGTGATAACGCACGAGTTTGATTTATGAGTATGAGTTATAAAACTCTGAGTAGATATGGCTACTACTTTATTTTATGTCGGGAAGATCGCAGCGATATAGTTATTCGATCGAACGTTTTTTGAAATCTTACGAGACTTAAAACTTTAGTCGAGTTATTTAAAATAAGGTATTTGTTGCCGAACGATCGCGAAAATCTACAAGTTCTGTGATATTGTCGTATTTTTATGTGAAAACTATGAAGCAAAAGTTATAATTTTAATGGCGAACGCGAGAGGATAGTACGAAAGGTGAAGAATCGAAGTTAAGGAATTTTGGAGCTTTCACGAAATCCTTTGAGTAAATCCTTTGGCATCGTAGAAAATTTCTCGCGTTTCACCTAAATATGAAGGTCTCTGGCAATGTTACGAAGAAGCCACGTCTTTCGTGATTTAACACCGGCGAAAACGGATCATTGAAGACGTTGCAAAGCCTTTTAGGCCGGATGCTGTCAAATTACAGAGGGTCGACCTGAATTCACCGTGTCAAACGTTTTTTTTTTCCGAGAAACTATGTAAAATAAAAGGCTGGCACACATATAGCGTTCACTTTTAAGTGCTACGTCCTGCACGTGACACTCGGTAGGAAGTTGAAAGGCAAAGCGGCAAACTTAGGTGTCGAAGTTCATCGATGACCTGGTTTAGAGTGTTTTTAATGAAACTGTCCAGCCGATTGAAAGTCACTTTGATTTATAGCGAACTAACGAGAAAGGTGCCTGCTTGTCACGCACTTAGCCAATGATTTCTTTTGATAAATGATCGTTTCGTTTATGTACGTATGCGTATATAGCGAGCGGATGACTAAAATTAAAGCTTATCGTTGCTTGTACATCTCGTGTAAAGCTATTGAAACTATCGAATAAACGTCGAACCTATTAAAACGATCTATTTTACCAGAAAAAAGTCGTATAGCATCTGCGCGTGATAGCACAATTTTTACAAAAAGGCTTCAAGTCTCAGAGGGTTAATGATACCGTGATTTATAACAACCGCATTTTATGATTTTCCCGATTTTCGCCGAAAAGAGATTTGCAATCCGAGAAGGTGTTGCAACTTTCGAAAGACATCATGGAGATTGTGGCCAACTTCGACAGAATTGTTGGCCATTAATACCAAGTTGCGCTGCAAGCACAACTTTTCAACTGTAGTTGTCTTCAATTTCTCTCAATATACCATTTCCGCCTCAAAGTACGGTAGTTGGTCACATGTTCCCGAAGATTCGTTAAATCTTAAGTATCTAAAGTGCGTGTACGAAATATGAAATACCGACTTATCAATCTATTACAAATCGATCTATACAGCGTGATCGTTATTAGAAATATAATTTCATATTCATATTTGTTTTCTTTTTTTTTATTGTACTTTACAATTTGTCCAGCTGGACATTTGGTAAATTTTTCTAACTTAATTGCTAAATAACATGTGGATGGCTACCCCCAACGGGATACCATCTTTGAGTTTGACTATTTTATTTCTTTAGTGAGGTCAATGGGGTGTTTTCTTTTTAGTCTTCTTTCTATGAGAGTTTTGCTCGCTTCAGCAGTCAGCTGGTTTGGATGTGTTGTCGTTCTTTCCTTGTATTTTTCTGAGTACCTGCCGATTTCTTCTTTGACCGTTGGTATTTTTAAGTCTTTGCGTATATCCTCGTTTCTGACATACCATGGGGCGTTGACTATTGTTCTCAGTATCTTCAATTGTAGCGACTCTAGTTTATTTATGTGGCTCATTGCTGTTTCCCCCCCATAGTAGTATTCCGTACGTTTAAATTGGTTTTATTATCGTTTTGTATATTTTCAATTTATTTTCTATGCTGAATTTAGAATTTCGTCTAGTTAACCACTACATTTGTCTTTGTTTTTTCTTCCAGTCGGGGGGAGACACGATCGCGATGAAGCGCGTCAACGGGAGTCGTAAATTCCCGTTACGATTATAACAATCGACACCACGAACAGGTCGATCCCCTTATTTTTTGTGGGATAATAGGGGTGTTTGTTGTGGAATAAAACTGTAATCAACAGTTCTATAATATTTATATTTTCAACAACTTGTTACACTTAATATTGCGCCGTATCGGAAGATATATTTGATATAAACAATTGATAGTTGTGGACTTGATAGTTGAGTCGTATAAGCAGAGAGTAGATTGAATTAATGTAGACCGTAGTGATGACTGTCTTAAGATTGTAGGAACAGTTAAGTGGTCTGCACAAAGTTTATAAGAACATTAGAATTGACTGATATAAGTTTGTAGTAGATGACTGCGCCGAGATTGAAAGAACAGTAGATGACTGCTCCAAAGATAAGACAGTTGAGTTGACTGCACGGAGATTGAAAGAACAATGAAGACCCGTCTCGTGCTGTTACGGAGGAATTTCGTGTGTGTGTGCCTTTTTGAACTAAGAACGCGGATTCGTTGTTCACACTTTTCGGTAGCAAACTGAGGGTAACGATCCGCG